>NC_134830.1:52616171-52923672 GCF_004210375.1 Tachypleus tridentatus
ATCCATGAGGCAGTTTCATTATTTTGTGAACTTTTAATGGAAAATTTATGAATAAACAATAAGTCATTCATTTAGTGTTTTTACTTGTAGCATAACTGAATTACTATACTTGTAATATAATTAAATCTAGTCATATGACTAATATTTATGGGTGATTTGTGCACTGTATATTTTAAGTGTTGCGAAGTTCGTAACATAATACATTAAATGCCAACTTGGTGATTGGTGTTCCCAAGAAATTTTAGACAGTTAGTACGTTTTTTTGTGTGTGTAATTGTTATGATATTGATTGTCAGTGTAATAAATCCCGATGGAAATGTTTATGTAAACAAAACCTTTGTCCTCTCTTTGATGTATACACACTGAAATGTCCCGAGAATACATAATTAATGTTTAGTACCGCTATATAATGAACTTATATGGAAAGTCACAATATTTTATTATTGATAATTACATTTTAAAAACTTACAGCATAATTAAGTGCAAGAAAAATGTATTTATCTAATATGTATCACTACATATTTACAGTTTTATAGATTGAACCATTTATTTTAAGCATATTGTAAATGCATAGATAGTGACAGTGTGTTATAATTGACTTCTATTTTAATAAAAGTTTTCCATGCACTCAAAAAGAAGTTTTATCTGCTACATCTAACACTAAAAATTATGCTATACCTTAATGTTTACTCTCTCTTGACTTGAAAAGTCTATTCTAAATGGACTGGTAGTTTTTGGACATAGTTTATGATAACCATGTGCTGAATAATAAAATAAATATTTGCAATAATAATTACAGTAACTGATGCTTTCTTAAGGATGTATAATAATATATAGCAAACACCGAATTCAATAATTTGTATTGCTAAACACTTTAATCACGTGATTTATATTTATTAGTCATTGAACCAGCTAGCCATCTCGATTGTATATTGCGAAATAGACTAGCTAAGCCTATCAGTGGTTCTTAATGTGTTAGACTTGATAAACTATGTATTAAGGGTTGGTGATGTTTGTATATTCAGAGTAAAAAAACGTAACATTGGATCCTGTGTACTCACAATCCTTTCGTTTTACAATAACTGTCTGTAATAACTGCGTATTTTAGTTTGGCATCAGATACTGATTCATTAGTTTTTAGTTTTATGAATGCATAATAGAAAATAGAGAAACAATATGTAGAATTAACCAAATCTAAGCCACTTGTTTATGTACAATTTCCTGATAGTGTCTTAGCTTCAGACAGTCTGAACTTTCTGGAATATTAAATAATTGTGAAGTTAGTCAGTTTGTCGTCCATTTATAATATTTAGTTGTAAGACTATTATTGGTTATAATATGTAATTTGTGAAAGTGAAACAGTAAGCCAGAAGATTTGTATTCGTTTGCCAGTGATAACTGGTTATATAGAAAATGGATGGATAAACAGTAAGTCATGCATTTACTATTGGATTGCACAAATGTGTAATGCGTTTACTGTTGGTTAGTACAAATATTAAAATATGCAAAGTAATGGTTTTAACGTAATTAAATCTAGAAATGTCGTATGTAGAAGTACTGTCACAGCATATTTGTTAAGATATTATGGACAGTTTTTAAAATAATAGTATGTAAATACATACATGAGATAAAGTATTAGGTATAAAATATTAAAAATTCAAATTAATAAAAGTGTTATTACGTAACAAAAATTTTATTGACGGTGCAAATTGTTGTATAAAGTCAGATTAGTAAAAGTGTAAGTTTAAATTAATTCATGATATTGTCTTCATTAGAGAAATTTAAACTTATAGTTATGTGACATGGCCGCCTATCATGGTAACCTAGTAATATTTTTGCTATTTCGTAAAGGGTCTAGCAATATGTTCTGACTTGTTAAAATGGACAGTTATTGAAATAATGGTAATTAATTGATGTTGTTATGTAAAAACATCCTTAATGGATATGAATGTAAAGCAGATTACAAAATTAAGAAAATTATAAATTATTATATAGAAATATTGTGTCAAGAATCGTTTTGTTATAACCATGTTACTAAACATTTTTAATCATTCAATTGAGTAGTATATCTTCCTTTTAGGACAGGAAATATAAATAATAATTCAATGATAAACATCCTTTTCAGGACAAAATAATTAACTAATGAATTAGTGTTGAGCATACTTTTTAGAAAATGTAATTATAAATGATTTAATTAATTACTGAATTAATTATTTCAACTGATTAATTATATTTATCATGAGATGGCTACCTGTCATGTTTCTAGGTTGCCATAACAGATTATGAAGGCATTGCTAAGTTGCAATAAGAAATGATTTTGTAACGACACGGCCCGGCATGGCCAAGTTATTAAGGCACTCGACTCGTAATCCGAGGGTCGCGGGTTCGAATCCCCGTTACACAAAACATGCTCGCCCTTTCAGCTGTTGGGGAGTTATTATGTTTCAGTCAATCCCACTATTCATTGGTAAAGGAGTCGCCCAAGAGTTGGCAGTGGGTGGTGATGACTAGCTGCCTTCCCTCTAGTCTTGCACTGCTAAATAAGGGACAGCTAGCACAGATAGCCCTTGAGCAACTATGCGCGAAATTCAAAATAAACGTAACGACGCGCCCTCTGATGACAAGTTTTGGACATATGGTTTCATTGTCTTTTATGGCATCCCCATAGGACAGCACATATAGCACTCTATAGTGTCACGTCTGAAGTGGAGGGATAACTACTGGCTTATATCACTAAAAATTTAGTTTAGACACCAATGTCAGACGTAACTCGCATAGCCCATTATTTAGCTTCCACTTAATTCCAAAGAAAATAAAAGGTTAGTACGATTATTACGTTTCAATCCTATCTCACATATTGTTAGTTTCTGATGCATAATTCTTCTGCCACGTTGTTACAAACAAAAATAATGAAGATGGCATACCTGTTAACTGAATCATTTGTAAGATTACAGATAAATACACAAATGGGCAATACTCAGATCCAGCCATTAGCAGAGGTTATTTAAAATGCTTTAGTTAAATGGGTAAGATTATAACGATGCATCATTCTGATGTAGTTAGCTGTCCAAGGAACTACTACTTAACTGGGGACAACTACTCTATTTTCAGATGTCATGTAAGTAATGATGTATTTCAAAATGTCCAGAAAGTCGCCATCTAAAATATGGCAAACACAACCATACTACTGTCAAGTCCAATATGCGGAATACCAAGCCGTATATCAAATTTCTAAACTTACGATGTCCAATTTGTGCTCCACAACAAGTGAGAGTATTGATTCGTAAATATTAAGCAATTTCCTCTTATAATTGGACCTAATGTCTTATCTTCACAAAAAGTCTCTTTCTCCATCTTTCTTCTGTTTCATGAATCTCAGCAAGTTTCTTAATCTTGATTCCAGCACGTTTCGTTACAGTGGCGGCATCAAGGGGGGCTTTGGGTGGCTTGAGCCTCCCCAAATGAGCCAAGCCCCCCTCAGCTCCCCAATATTGTTACCTACATATATTCATAAAATATGGAAAACACAATCGTCGTTGTTGCTTAAAAATTAACATCAAAGAGATATAGATCTGTAGAACTCAACGTCTTCATTAAGACGGAAGTATGTGTCATGCGTCCCATAGCAACGTACTGAATACACTGAAACTCATGTGCTGTATTGCCGCTCCCTGTGTAATGCCATTCTATCTTGAGCTTTGACGAAGATTAGACAACCACATTGATTTCAAGTTACAACAGATCATCAGGAATTTTACTTGATAAACCAAAGGTTTCACAGGTATTTACCCATTAATTTCATTTATCTTTTATTGAAAAGTAAAACATAGCATGCATGTATAAGTGTATTGTGTATAGGTCAAAACTATGAAGCATTTAGCCAGTGTTGTGTCCTCTGTGAGATCATTTTGCATTGTGTATCAGCCATCCAAAATTTGCTGCCAATCATCAGAACAGGTACATTGTTTTGAAGTAATATTGACTATAAACACAACATGATGAAAGATAGTTAGCCTGATAGTGACCTTACTTTTCCTCAGAGTGTATTAACTTCACATGGGATAATTCGTTTCTGCTGTGTAAACTATGTCTTTATGTTATATTTCTTTTGATTTGTAGCTTTCTCTTAATGATATATTAAATGTTCAATCTAAGCTGATCTTGATTTTCTTTATTATTACCTTGGGTAGAATTTAGGTGAGCTTCCTCTTTTACATATACGCATATTTTCATAAACAGATTATTTCTAATTTATAATAATGAATTATTAATCAGAGTATGAGTTTCCAATGAAAACTGCATTGAAAACGCAGTTCAAAATAGCACACCTTTCTGAAATGTACCTTTGTATTTACATTATTATAATTTACCATCTATACTGCATATTGATGGCATTTTGGGAAGCCCCTCCACAGTTTATCTCAGCTCCCCCCCTCAGCATCCCCCAACGAAAATATCCTGGCGCCGCCACTGTGTCCTTATCTTCAAGTTGATAATAGTGTTGCAACTGTGTCTATTGTTGATCGTTTAATTATCACTATTATTCGGTGAAAAGAATAAAGTAACATCCAGTCCACTTAATGATAAGGAAAACGACTTATTTCTTCTACCAGTCCTACAAGTACATTTTTGTACAAGTTACACGTAGCGAACAGAAAGTTTAACTTCATAGGTAGATTACATCAAGATAAAAACTTCGTTTGCTTGCTAATTTTCTCATCCGTACTGAATTTCTCGTTACAGACAAAGCAACTTAAGTGGAAATTCGCGTTGTTATATAGTTCAAACTGTTTTCTACATTTCAAGAATATTTGTGTCTCTTTGCCACATTATCATTTTTGAAGTTACAAACTCCTTCTGTCCAAAAACAATAGAAACGCCAAAATTAAAGAAAAGACAGAAAAGTTTAAAGTTCGTAGTGTTTCTTGTTTGCGTATCGAGATGAAAATGTATGTGTAATGTTTTTATTGTTATTGTTGTTGTCTCTGTGTGTGTATGTATACGTGTGACTGTGCTTAAATGTGTATTTTTGGATGTAAGAACCTATGTGTATATGTGAATGTGTAGGTGAGTGTGTCTCTGCATATGCATATGACTATATATATGAAACGTTTATAGAAAGACGATCGAATATTCCAAGAAATATTGCAGTCAATACGTTGCTAACAGTCCTTGTCTTTAGAACTGTTTTCTTCTTTATTTTCTAAGTCAACGAAAAAGCACAAACAATTCATTCAGTAATGCTCGATACTTGTCTGAGAGAAAAAGATAAGCAAAAATATAAAACAACAACCGTTGTCTCATTGAAATACATGCTTTCTCCGCTAGGACTAGGCCCTCAATAAGAAAAATCTTAATTAAAGAAAGAAAAGCTTTCTTTAATGTACAAAATACATGCTTTCTCCGCTAGGACTAGGCCCTCAATAAGAAAAATCTTAAAGAAAGAAAAGCTAGATTATTGTATCTTTCTTACGTCTTCTTTTTTTATACGTTTCTACTTCGTATCATTAATTGACTGTTTGCTATCTTAGCACCTTACATGTCCATTCAATGTCGAGATGTTCTAGGATCACTGGCGTAATCCCAGCGTGAGAGAAGCTAGCTGAGAATCTTCGAAAAATAGCTTTTTTACAATCTCACGATGAGACTTGGATGAACAGAGTAACAAAGTAATCGAGGCTACTGAAAAGCGTGATAATAGTAGGTTTCTGTTAAGCCTAACTATTCATCGTTTGTTAGTAGTAGTTCTCTCAGACAAGTACTAACGGATAAAAGGTGACGTCTTTTGAAGATTACAATGGGGAAAAGAAGTTAACGTTATACGAAAGAAAATATAAATCAGATAAGGAATCGTCCATTTGTGACTGAAGAAACGGTTTTTCCTTTTATCACTTGTTTTTTTTCTCGTTATTTCCTAGGTGATGTTTATTTGTAGTTAGGTATGATTACTTCTAACTAAGGTTATTCGTCTCGCAAGGACAAACTTTCGTATTACATATATACACATACTTTCAAAACTTTCTTCTAGTGGAAGTTGATAAAATTATTGTTTTCATTCAGGTGTTGACTAATATTAGGCAAATTCGAATCGTAAAATAGCTTACAACTCTATGGGTACTTGTGTGCATGTGTTCAAATAGCTACACAAATAGTTATTTATCAGGAGTGTAAATGTAGTTTTTTTCATTATCTCTTATCAAAATGTGTAAATCCCTCCTGTATGGACTAGAAATTTTGTAAGTATAAAAACATCTTACAAGTAGGATAATTAATGACTTAGCAAATACCTATCGTCGTAAACCATGTTTGTTTCACTTTTATATAGATTATATCTTAACAATTCTGTAAGCAAAACATAAAGCAAAATACAAAATTATCCCCAAAGAACAACAACGGTTATTTTTGTTTAAAGAGATGAATACACTTGTAAAGCTATGAATATACTTCTGGCAAAGCTATGAATACACCTATGGTAAAACTGTTAACACATCCGTGGAAAGCTATGGATATATTTGTAGAAAAATTAGAAATACACTCGTTGTAAGGATATGAATGCACTTCTGACAAAGCTATGAATACACCTGTGGTAAAAATATGAATACACTTGTGGGAACCCTATGAATACACTTTAAGTAAAGCTTTGAATGCATTTCTGAAAATGCAATGAATGCATTTGTGGAAAAACTGTGAGCACACTTGTGGTAAAGATATGAATACAGTTGTGCTAAAGATATGAATACACTCTTAGTAAAGATATGCATACACTTGTAGTATGGCAATGAATACACTTGTTATAACGCTATGAAGATATTTGTGGTAAAGATAAGCAAAGAAAAACTGCAAGGAATAATAATGAGAACCACTGAAAAAGGCATTGTTAAAGATATTTTTCATTTATTTATTATCAAAAGTAAATTTCAGATACATTTCTCCTTGTTTGGTTTAGTACTTGTTTTTTTAACCACAATGTTACAGTGCCTGTTTTTAATCATTATGTTACAATACCTGTTTCTAGCAACAATGTTACAGTACCTGTTTTTAACCACAATATTACAGTATCTATTTTTAACAACTGTGTTGTAGTACCTGTTTTTAACCACAGTATTACAGTACCTGTTTTTAAGAACTATGTTATATAGTATTCGCTGTGATGTTGTATTGCTTGTTTCAAAGTGTAGCACAAAGATATACGACAGCTATCTCTATAATCTTCTATAATTTAAATCTAATAGACTAGAGAGCCATTAATGGCTGTAGATGTGAGGCACTTGGAGCATTTTAAGATGGGGTGTGTAGAGAGCCATAGAGAAGAGCAGTTAATATAAACAAAAAATAAAAAAGTTAAAGAGAGCTGGTAAGGTTGAAGCGAGGAGGTGTTTAATAGAAGTAATTAGGAGACAGAAAATATGACCAGGTCACATACTGTGACGTGAAACTTTAGTAAAACGTGTGTTAGAAGGACGCATGGAAGGAAACTCGTCACAAGACGGAAGAAGAAAGACATTGCTATGCAACACGGGAGCGATGGTAGGTTTAAACAACTAAAAGCAAGAGTTCGATACCAGGCATTGTGGAGGGAAACCCGAGCCACAGATCTGTTCTAGGACAAAACGTCAAATAGATTAGATTTAATAAGGTAGATTACATTATACTAGAGAAAAGGCAGTAAACAAAAAGCATCCTTTATCAGTTTCTGCAGTAAATCAACAACACCCACCATCCATTCATGCAGTAGGTCAACAGCACCCAACATTAACTCTTGTCTGATCAAATAACGATATTTAACCGCCATCTTTATAGTGCATCTGCATCCCTAAAGGACCACAAACCGTGGATTCTCGATTCACAATGTAATCATATTAACTACTAGACCACGCCTGGCCCATTACTAGCTGGTTTCAAAGACCTCGCCATCCCGTCTATCCTAATGGGCATAATCGATTCAAAACTAGATATGCGAGGGGGAAACATTGTTCAGTACAAAGATGTTCCTTTTTTTCACTAAGCTTATAAATAATGGCATGAAGAAAGAAATATGTTAGGGTGAAAAGTAAAAATAAATGCTCAGAAAATTATTTCTTTATGGTTTTACACTGAAAACACCCAGTTTGTTTTTAATAATTTCATTCTGTGTTCCAAAGGAAACGCAAAAATCTGAATTTATTTCAAATCTTTGTCAGATAAGTTTGCAATTAATCCCCGAGTGACGAGAAGCGAAGTTTACGTAGAGTTTGAAGCTATTTTCTGTAAGTGGATCTTCGATTGCAGTGTATTTATAGATTCTCAGAATGTCTCCATCCTCCTTCCTACCAGGAACTGAGGGGTTTGATTCAAAACTGTGTTCGAGTTTCGTATTTTAATTTTTTTTATGAGCCCTGTATCTATTAAATCTAATCACTGGGATATGACAAGCACAAACATAACATTATTAATATATTTTACAAACAGTAAAAGGTTTAATGCGAACTTTAAATTAACTGTGCAGAAAGAAATTTAACGTTGTTTTAGAAGAAGGGTCTAAACCCTTTTTATACTGGATTGTATTTGTACATATAGCAAACGATGTTGTTGGTTTACATCTCGTGAGACATTTCATGTAAAGAGATTAAATCAGTCCACAATTTTCACATTATAACAAAAATTCATATCAATCCCACAGTCTTAAGCGTAATAATAATTACTTATTACGTAGATAAACTTCATATTTTGAAATTAAATGAGTGATTTCTATTTCAGATAGTGACTTTGTAGTTTGGTAGAAAATTTTGCAGACGAAATAAGAGCATAGCCTTCAAGTGGTATTTCTGTTGAACTAAGAAAATCAGAAGCTGACAGATTAGGCAATTACCTTACCCACGCTCCAAAGAATTTAATCGCCAAACTCTATACATTCATGCACCTGTTCACCCGAAGCCACTTTAAATTGTAAACGTTTTCTTAATATAAAAGCTAAATTGCTTTGCTATCAAAGTGTTTCTAGGATCGTATTAGTAAGTATTTTGTTCTTCCTACAAAAAGACAAAGAATTTATTGTATTCGCGACCACAGCGCGCTACAAGGAATAAATAACGTCTAGTCTTAGATAACCTGAGTGCTTGAAGACATAAAAGATAATTTATTAAATAAACATAGTATCTCTAGATTAATGTTTGATTTTCTAAAAACGTGTCTTATTTAATCTAGCGTGAGTAGTGGAAAACATAACTTACAGACTGTGAGTTATTGCTTCGGGGAAAATTAAATGCGTTCTGTTAAGAATACCGTTTTATTCTTTTATTAAAAATAATAATAATAATCGAAAACGCCAAAACACAAAAGCAACTATAGAATAGAAATTTTACTCGGAATTCATATCTGATTAAATTAGGCTTAGCTAACTGAAAAATACATGAAAGTTGCTACTATTTTATTTTATCTACCTTTAATCAACTTGATTGATTTTTAAATGTTTTTTTTCAATTTATTTCAAGAAATGTTGATATTTATAATTTATATTTTAGATGTGTTTGTGTTTTAGAGAAAAGCTACATTGGGCCATCTGCTATGTCCATCGCGAGGAATCTAACCTTTGATTTTAACTTTGTAAATCCTTACAGCTGTCCCAACAGGGGGCCTAAATTTATGGCAGAGCTACTAAGGTTATCTGCCATCGTCCCTAGCTTTAAACTGTAAATCAGAAGGAAGGAAGGCAGCCAGTTAACAGAGCACTATCACTCACTGACTGTCACTCTCCTAATGAACCCACAACTTAAAGAGCAGGAAATAATCTTTTGAGATCACACCGGCTCCGAATCTAAAACTCTACTACAGGGTCAATTATTCGTTTGTTTGCTATTGAGCGCGAGGCTGCAAAATGGTAGCTACACGTGCTGTACCCACCTTGAATAAGAAAACTAGTTTTCAGCGTTATAAGCCTACAGGTTTACTATTTGAGCAGTTGGAGGCCACAAAACCAACTGTGCCCCAATTAATTATATATCAACACCAACAACAACTGACAAAATTTTTTATTTAACCGTCTTCAATATTTCGCTTAAAATTCAAAAGTAATTATGTTACAAGATGGGACAGTCTTCCTTACGCGTTTCTTAAAATTTTATTAGCTAATGTTTATTTTGAACTAACTAACTAACTGCGCTATATTGCTAGACAAACTTCTCATGAGTGAATTAAATAACTTTAATAAATATTCAGATAATGTGACTTTCTAAGCACGCTTTCCTTGAGAATGGCCGTCCAGTCGCTCAGTGGTATGTCTGTGGATTTACAACGCTAAAAACCAGGTTTCGATACCCATGATGGGCAGAGCACAGATAGCCCATTGTGTAGCTTTGTGCTTAATTCAAAACAACAACAACAATCCTTGAGAATAAAAAAGGCGGATAAAATTTATAGAACTTTCAATTTATGTTTGTTATTAGGTTGTCCAGAAATAAATGTCATTTTTGAACTGCGAAGTTTGGAAAAGTATAAACCAGTTCTATAAAGCATGCTTTAATCAAAGTAAGCCCCATTTACTTCAACACACTTTTGCCAACGTGTAATGATACTGTTTATGCCCCTTCTGTAGAATCAGAGTTTCATGGTCAATGAACTCCCTAAAAGCTTCTTCTGCAGCTCCTGATTTTGAAAGCATTTATTGTTCAAAAAGTTGTCAAAGTGTTTGAAAAAATGAAAATCTGTAGGGGAAAGGTATAGGGAATAAGGTGGATGAGGCAGAATCTCGATTCCTAAATCGTTTAATTTCTGGAGCATCATTCTTGACAGGTCTCATAATGCCAATTTTGTTGATCTTCAATCAGCTCATGCGCAACCCACTTATCCAACTTTTTCTTCTTTCCAATCGCACTCAGATGGTTGGCAATGCTTGATTTGCTCGTGCCTAGTTTTTCTGCAAGCTCATGTACTGTTGTGCGAGGGTCTGTCTCAACTGCTTCTCTTAATGTGTTTTCATCTAAGAATGGCTTCCTTCCACGACCTTCGTGGTCTTCAAAACTTTCATCTCCATGTGGAAACCTTTGGAACCAACGCTGAACTGTAGGTTCAGTAACAGATCCATGGCCGAATGCCTGGTTGATGTTCTGTGTAGTTTCGGTAGCTTTTTGTCTAAGTTTGAAGTCGTAGAGGAAAATCCGACGAAAGTTCTTCTTGACCATGCTGCCTTGGGGGTAGCGAAACTTACTCTGAGTAGAGTTGAAACAGCAGATAATTATGACACCTTATAAGCGACAAATGTTAGATTACACCAACCAACCAACGATAAGTTACTCAATATTCTGCTAAATGTCATCGTGAGAATTCCAACATTTATTTATGGACAGCCTAATAATTAAATGCGAAGTTAACAAAATCTCAGCTTTGTTCACCCACTGAACAACTTAAAGATTCTCCACTCTTTGAAAATGTTTGTGTGTTTCGAATATTCACACAAAGTTACGCAAAAACAATGAACGTTATCCGTCCCTAATTTTGAACTGATAGAATAGAGATAAAAGTAATCAGTGAAAAGTTCCTACCGACATCTATTAGAATTGACTGTCAAATTATAGTGCCCTTCGAGATTTCAGTGTGAGGGGGATTGAAACCCGCGACACTCACGTTGTGAGTTGTTCGCTCTAACCACGAGGTTAGCATAATTTTTCCATCATTTTTGTAAAACATCCATGGCTCCACCTTTCAAAAATATTAAAATTTGAATTTTAATTTATCTAATATTTTTCATCCCGTGTATTTATTGCTTATATAAAGTTTAAATCTATTATGAAACAACGCCACGTTTATTTGGATACAATTTTAACATTTTTAAATGTTCTATTGTGTTCAACGTTTGACAAATTTCCGAATAATGGATCACTTTAGGTAACGTTTTGGTGATTACTTTTGGTAAATTAAGTGTTACAATTTTTTTTACAGTAATAGTCGTTATCTCACATACTGTTCAGATGGAAAAACGTTGACCAAGAGTTATTTTAAATAAGCACAAAGGGCTATCTGTGCTCTATCCACCACTAGTATCGAGACCCTGATTCTAGCGTTGCAAGTCCACAGATGTGGCATTGGGAAGTTTAATCGAGAAACTAGGACTAATTTTTTCTAATAACTTCTACTTTCTACTTTAGAATTAAGAATTAAAAGCAAAAGGACCTATATAAAACCCTGGAATATCTCAAAAATTTAAGCTTAGTTGGAGTCCCAACTATTTTAAAACAAATAGATTTATTTACATCAATTTTAGCAAGTTGTTTGGTTGAATTTCATGAACCTTTATAATTCATAAATAAAAGACCTTTCTTTATGACTCTTCTGACAGTCATCTCATTTTCAAAAAAGTTTTCAGTGAAAGATTTCTTTACACATCAATATCACATAAACTGTCCCTTGCAGGAAAAGTTTTTGTTTGTTTGTTTTGAATTTCGCACAAAGCTACTCGAGGGCTATCTGTGCTAGCCGTCCCTAATTTAGCAGGGTAACACTAGAGGGAAGGCAGCTAGTCATCACCACCCACCGCCAACTCTTGGGCTACTCTTTTACCAACGAATAGTGGGATTGACCGTCACATAATACGCCCCCACGGCTGGGAGGGCGAGCATGTTTAGCACGACGCGGGCGCGAACCCGCGACCCTCGGATTACGAGTCGCACGCCTTACGCGCTTGGCCATGCCAGGCCTGCAGGTAAAGCGATACATTATCCAATTGGTTATTTCAATAAAAACACACGTTCCCTGTAGCTATGTCCTTAAAGTGTTTCTGTCTCTTTTTATTGGCCGAGGCATGGGCAGGTGGTCAAAGTACTCGACTCTTAATCCGAGGGTCGCGGACTCGAATGCCCGTCACACCAAATATGCTTGCCCTTTCAGTCGTGGACAAGTTATAATGGGATGGTCAATCCCACTATTTGTTGGTAAAAGAGTAGCCCAATAGTTGGCGATGGGTGGTGATGACTAGCTGACTTCCATCTTGTCTTACACTGCTAAATTAGGGACGGCTAGCGCAGATAGCCCTCGAGTAGCTTTGCGCGAAATTCAAAATAAAAAAAAAACTTGTAAAAATTTATAATATTACTCTATTTCACAAATGATGTCTTATGCATTATAACTACAAATACCAATGTTATTGGAAATAACGTGCTTAAAGAAAGAAACACAGGAGTGAAAATAATAACGAAAAACGCACAAGCGATAAATATACAAGAATTACAAACAACGATGAAATAGATGATGAATTTACAATGTTGCAAAACGTTATTACATAAAATATTTTTTGTTTATTTTGGGGCAAGGCCACAATAAGTTATCTGCTGTGTCTACCAAGGGAACTAAGCCCTATATGTTAGTGTTGTATATCCATAAACTTACCGCTATGTCATCGAGGAAGCACAGAAAATACAAAACAAAAATCAGACTAGGTGTAAAATGCACCAGCACTTTATGTGTGAGTTATTGGTTTTACTTCCACCTTATTTTGATATCGTTCTCTCCTTCGTCATCAAACAATTGTCGTTGACTTTTGTTGAATAATTGGACTTGGACTCCTCTTTAAAGAGCATACACATTTTACGCTTCACTCATTCCACTGTCCGTAGTTCGAAGCCTATTTCAACCTTTTGATTTGATTAATTATTTTCGGATAATAAACATCTATTGAAATTTGATGTGGATCTTAATGTTTTACAATTATATATAGATCAAGATTTATACTTGTCCGTCGTAAAAAAAAATATGCCCCGAGATATTTAACATCAATTTTTGACAGTTTCACTTTTCTACCCAGACCAAGCCCGGCATGGCCAGGTGGTTATGGCAGTCAACTGGGTATCTGAGAGTCGCGGGTTCGAATCTCCGTCACACCAAACATTCGCGCCCCTTTTCAGCCGTGGGGGCGTTATATTGTGACGTTCAATCCCAATATTCATGGGTAAAAGAGTAGCCCATGAGTTGGCGGTGGATAGTGATGACTAGCTGCCTTCCCTGTAGTTTTACACTGCAAAATTGGGAACGGCTAGTGCAGATAGCCCTCGTGTAGCTTTGCGCAAAATTCGAAAACAAACAAACAATCTATTCAGACCATCTATTATTAAGAGTGCTAGTTTTGTACAACCTCTTCAGAGTTTTGCATATAGTTCTTACGGATACCTGGAGTCTTGTCGCAATTTTTGGCATAGGCTGTCCTTCTATACCTCTACTTCTATACATCCCCCACTAGTACAGCGGTAAGTCTACGGATTTACAAAGCCCAAATCAGGGGTTCGATTACCCTCGGTGGGCTCAGCAATTAACCCGATGTGGCTTTGCTATAAGAAAAACACACTCTTCTGTACGCGATGATTGGATCACGCTATAACAGTACATACGATTATTGCCTCCACTTCAATAATTATTTTACTGGTGTGGCACTTTCTGAAAATAGTTGGATAGCAACCAGTCATGGGGTAAGCTACAAGCACGTGACTCTACTACACTGAAACACGTTTTCACACTACAGATAGAGGGCGCTTTCAGAGTATTTGCCTTTTAAATGCTTTTTATCTCACATTTTCCGGATTATTAGTTTGTTTGTTTTTTAATTTTGCGCAAAGCTAGCCGTCTCTAATTTAGCAGTGTAAGACTAAAGAGAAGTCAGCTAGTCACCACCACCCACCGCCAACCCTTGGACTACTCTTTTACCGACAAATAGTGGGATTGACCGTAACATTATAACGCCCCCACAGCTGAAAGGGTGAGCATATTTGGTGTGATGGGGATTCGAACCCGCGACCCTCGGATTACGAGTCGAATGCTTTAACCACCTTGCCATGTCGAGACGAATTTGTTTAAAATGTTAACACAAAGAAAACGTTTCATAAAACTTCCGACAAAAATGTCAAAACATTTCACAGATTAGTTTGTGTAAAAATAACTTAGTTAAGATTTACATCGTTATAATATTAACATATGTTTATACATGTTTAAAATTTACATATATAATATTAAGGCATGTTTGCACATGTTGAAGTTTTACAGCGACATAATATTAGGACATGTTCCTTGGCAGCTTTTAATGGAAATCTTTTATGGAAAGGCACAGAACAGACTTCATTACATTTATCAACTGGATTAGGTAACAGTTCAATTCGAAGCATCTTAATCCAAAACAACTGCTCACACTTCATTATTGTGTACTTAAAAATTCAGATATGCGTGTGTGTTTTTCTTATAGCAAAGCCATTTTAGACTCTCTGCTGAGCCCATCGAGGGGAATCGAACCCCTGATTTTAGCGTTGTAAATCCGTAGATATACCACTGTTTTAGCGTGGGGCTTCAGAGATGCAGTATTTCATATATATACTCTTCAAAAAAGGAAACGCAAAAGGCAAAATATGAGACAAATTGTTAACAAGTTTATTCCGGGTAATTCTGTATGACTTGTGTGAAATTTTGCACATTCACTGCTGAACATCCAAAGTCTGCAAAGGCGAAGTCTACGCCCCCCGTGAGCATCAATAACTGCTTGGCATCTCCTGCCCATGGAAGCGATGAGATGACGAATCACATCCTGTGGAATGGCTGTCCACTCAGCTTGCAAAGCTGCTGCAAGCTGAGGTAGAGTCTGCGGTTGAGGTTGTCGTCGTCGCAGACGTTGGTCCAACTCGTCCCAAAGATGTTCGATGGGATTTAAATCTGGTGATCTGGAGGGCCAGGGAAGAACGTTAATGTTGTGGTGTCTCAAAAAGACAGTGGTGAGTCGGGCTGTGTGAGGACGGGCGTTATCATGTTGAAAAACGTCGTTGACGTTCACCATGATGGGTTCCACATGGGGCCTAAGAATCTCGTCGACGTATCGTTGAGCCGTAAGATTCCCTTGAATGTGCAAAAGGTCTGTTCTGGCATTGTAGGCGATGGCAGCCCACATTATGACGCTGTCACCATCAAATATGTCAACATCCTGCACACAGTTTGCTGCAAAACGTTCACCTCGGCGACGGAAAACACGGGTCCTTCCATCCTGCCTACGAAGCATAAAACGTGATTCATCGCTGAACCAAACATGCCTCCATCGGCGATGAGGCCATATCCGATGTGCCCGTGTCCACTGCAACCGTGCTTGACGATGTTGCTGGATATGGATGACGCCTCTGACTGGATGTCGAGGTCGGATTCCTGCATCTCATAGACGGTTGCGTACGGTCTGATCGGAAATCCTACGCAGCCCTGGTATGGTTGAGGCAGTAGACGTCGCAGTGGTGGTCCTATCCCGAAGGTGACGTAACCGAATGTTGCGATCTTGTATGGGCGTGGTCACACGAGGTCTGCCAGATCGTGGACGGTCACGAGTTGATCCATGTTGTTGGTGACGATTCCATAACCTTGTGATGGTGCTTGAGTGGACATTCACAGCTCTGGCAACATCTGATCGAGATTCGCCTGCTTCCAAGCGACCAATGGCGTTGTTGCGTTGTGCTTCAGTCAGTCTTGGCGTAACTGTATTGCGTGTCGGTGGCTTAACACTGAGCTATAGAAACCGAGAACCCGTCACTTTTTTAGGGATTTTGCACATGTTGCACTTGCAGAACATGCAGATTTCTCAAACAAATTTATTGGACACACATGCGTTTTGGCGAAAAATCCGATGTTTTCCTCCGTTTTCAAAGTGCACAACTTTTATTGTCATTTTGGTCTGACAATCAGTGCCTTAACACGTGTAACATCACATACTCTGAGCTTGTAACGTTATTACATATATTTCTCTTTAAAATAACAAAAATATCCCTTTTGCGTTTCTTGTTTTGAAGAGTATATATAGTTCAGTCACATGTGAAGTCATATGACTGTGTCTGTCTGTACGTGCGCGCGCACGCATGTGCATTTGTAGTACGTTCCTTTATAAAGAATGAAACCACATATTCCATAAAGTGGCGATCGTGTAAGTTCAATAATTATTTTGTAAATAATAATAAAACTAAAAAAGTCAAATTTGTGAAAAATGCCAAAGGGAATCTACATGAATTAATGTGTGTATTAAGACTACATACACCTTAGCTGGTAATAGGCTAGATTTCTACTGAACTTGCTTGCATATTAATAAAATGCTGAACTGACTCACAAAGTTGTATCAGTAAACATCTGCCACAGACGGCCATTTTCAAACGTTGGTTTGTCTTGTTCTTTCGTGGACGAGGACATCCGTACCTTCGAGAAGAGTTATGTTAAAGCAAAGAATTTGGTTTACTCTAGCTCTTGCTCACTATATTTTTGTTCACATAATCTTGGGATTCTACATAACCTGTGATCTATATATGTCAGTGCGATAGGTATATGAGGGTTACAAATGTCTTCTTTACCATCACAAGACGTGCGACAAACTGTGCTTTGTTTTTCTGTTTTTACTTTACACAAATACTTTTAAACCTCATCTGTATAGTTTTTTTATATTTTTGAAGCATTTATTCATTCCTGAGGTTGGATAGTTCCAACGAATATTTCCATGTGTTTAGTGAAACTGTTCGGTTATCTATTCTATTGGAATCTGCAATAGAAGGATATGTGGGGGAACACAGAAGTCAGAATGTTTTGCTTTTTACATTGTGCAATCATTTCAACGATCTTGTTACATTAATCCCTGTAAATATTTGTTTCGATATTTCTTATTTGATTGGAAATCTTGATTTCAAAATCTTTTGAAGATGACGTTTTTCTATAATTTGCTTCAAAGACAAAATTATGATATTAGAAATATAAACATAGGAAGTTAACCGAAGGGATCTTTGGTAACAAAAAAAATGGACATCAGCTTTAGATTTATATTCTGGATCTTTTTTTCAATATTTCGGACAAGTGAGTTACACTGAATCTGACATATAACAATGTCAGTCACAGTAAAATGCTTTTCTCACATTGACAACATGAAATAAATTGGCTTGTTCCCGTGAGGGAAGGGGTTAAGAAATAGACTGAAATCAAACCCACAATAGTAAGAATCAAAAACTAATTGCTTTTCATTGTGTTATTTCTATTAAAATAAGTTTATATGATCTATAGATAGGATGTATAACTTAAATTAACCATTTCCTGCTCAATCCAATCATATTTAAACCTTCCCTATACGCGTTTTCAAAACTCTGTCTCAATACAACATGAAAGTACGACAATCGAAGCGTACATTTATAACAAGAGAGAGAAAGTCACATGAGGAACCAGAAAAGTGTAACACATTTTAACAATGTCAAAGATTTATTAAAAACATAAACAAGTTAAAATTTTTAACACGTTGTTTCTTTGATATGGAAAATAATAGCAGGGAAGCTTGAATATAATTATACATTTGGTATAAAGCTGCTTTCTTTGTTTGAAATTAAGAACAAAGCTACTCAGTGGACTGTCTGTACTCTGCCCACCACAGGTGTGTGTATATATATATATATTTGTAAGCATTGTTATACACATTCATTTGCTACATTGTCACGCAACCTTCGATTTAGAACGTTTTCGTCTACGAATTGATTGTTCAGTTAGCGATACCAGAAGAAGGACATTGCTCAAAACGTTGTATCGATAATTGTATATACATGGCCAAAAGTATGCGGACACCCGACCATCACACCCATATGTGCTTGTTGAACATCTCATTCCAAAACCATGGGTATTAATATGGAACTGGTTCCCCCTTTGCTGCTATAACAGCCTCCACTCCTCTGGAAATGCTTTTCACTATATTTTGGAACATGTCTAGGGGATTCGCTCCTATTCAGCCACAAGAGCATTAGCGAGGTCGGGCATTGATGTCGGACGAGAAGGCCTAGCTCGTAGTCGGCGTTCCAGTTCATCCCAAAGGTGTTTGATGGAGTTGAGGTTAGTGCTCTGTGCAAGCCAGTCAAGTTATTCCACACCAACCTTGGCAAACCATGTGTTTATGGACCTCGCTTTGCACATGACATTGTCATGTTAAAACAGAAAAGGGCCTTCTTCAATCTGTTGGCACAAAATTGGAAGCATACGATCCTCTAGAATGTCATTGTATGCTATAGCAATAACATTTCCCTTCACTTGAACTAAAGAGCCTAGCCCAAACCATGATAAACAGCCCCAGATCATTATTCCTCCTCCACAAAACTTTACAGTTTGCACTATGCATTCAGGCAGGTAGCGTTCTTCTGGCATCTGCCAAACCCAGATTGGTCCGTTAGACTGCCAGAGAACGCGTTTCCACTACTCCAGAGTCCAATGGCGGTGTGCTTTAAACCACTCCAGCCGACGCTTGGCATTACACATGATGATTTTAGGCTTGTGTGCGGCTGCCCGGCCGTAGAAACCCATGTCATGAAGCTTCCAACGAACAGTTCTTGTGCTGACGTTGCTTCCATAGGTAGTTTGGAACTCGATAGTGAGTGTTGCAACTGTGGACAGAAGAGTTTTAAACGCTTCGGCACTCGGCGGTTCTGTTCTGTGAGCTTGTGTGGCCTACCGCTTCGTGGCTGAGCTGTTGTTGCTCCTAGACGTTTCCACTTACATTTGACCGGGATAAACTCTAGCAGAGCAGAAATTTGACGAACTGACTTGTTGGAAAGGTAACATCCTATAACAGTGCCACTTTGAAAATCACTGAGCTCTTCAGTATGATCCATTCTAGTGCCAATGTTTGTCTATGGAGATTGCATGGCTGTATACTTGATCTTATGCACTTGTTAGCAATGGGTGTGGCTGAAATAGCCAAATCAACTAATTAGAAGAGATGTCAACATAATTTTGGCCATGTAGTGTGTTTGTAGTTAATTTCTTGGTGGTTTGACCTTCAACGTTTTTCTTTTACAGTCATACAGTTGTTCACTTTTTATTACAAGATCAGTTTAAAAAATGTGTTTCTTCGACAGATCACTGAATAAGAGAAAACAATTATATGACTTTTCGGTTCCAGAAACGCCCCCTATAAAACCAATATCACAACATATCGATTCCTTGGATATCAAATATGACGTAAATACCAGCTTTTTCAAGTTGTCTTTTATAATATTTGCTGTCGTTTATTTAAAACGCTGATTAGCTGTACTGTACCAGTGAAGATAATTTTCATTATCACCGAGTTACAGGTGGGAGGGACAAAGGTTATCAAGAAGCACGCGTAAATAAAGGTAATAGAAACACTTTATACACCAAGCATACAGCGATTTTAGTTGGAAACTGTTGCAACCGCCATGAAAAGGAACTTGTATTTGGGTTTGGTCTTCAGGTATGTGTTACTTTATCTGGCTGTTTATTAATCCTATTAGATTACCCTTACTGAGTATTAAGACAATTGTCCATTATGTTGCAGAAATTAACACTGTGGTAACTTACCTATATATCCACTTATCAATCTATATTTAATCCAACTCCATAGTTAGATTAATTTTAACATCGAAAAGATAACAATCGTAACCCAGCACAAGTTCCTTATCATGCTTGACTATTTTTAATTCGTTACAACCAGATATAAAAACAGATATTGCCGCACATATAAAAGAAATAAATAAAACTAGAATCCAAGGTGTTCCTTGACCAAGAAAAAATTAAAAATACATTAATCAAAAATTACACGAGGACTATCTATGCTAGCCGTCCCAAGTTTATCAGTGTGAGACTAGAAGGAAGGCAGCTAGTCATCATTACTCACCGCCAACTCACGGGCTACTCTTTTACCCACGTGTAGTGGGATGACCATCACAATATAACGCCCTTACGGCTGAAAGGGCGAGCATGTTTGTTGTGACGATTACGAGTCGAGTGCCTTGACCACCTGGCTATACTGGGCTCTTTATTTCTAATGAACATAATTTTTAATACATCGTTGTAGTTTCGAATGATACAAAACACCTAGTAGCTGCTAATGATTAATCAATTCGTACCACATCAAACCTGTAGCAAATGCAACAATGCCTTCTATAAGGAAATTGAACAAAAATATTGTCACCGAATAAACATCATGCTCTTTTAATTATTTACTATTTAAAACATATTAGTTCAAATGTTATTTTAATTATTTACTATTTAAAAGCCATTAGTTCAAATGTCTTTCAACTATTTATTATTTAAAACCTAGTAGTTCAAGAGTTCTTTCAATTATTTATTATTTAAAAGCTATTAGGTCAAGTGTTCTTTCAATAATTTATTATTTAAAACCTAATAGTTCAAATGTTTATTCAATTACTTACTGAGCCCAGCATGACCAGGTGGTTAAGGCATTCAACTCGTAATCCGAGGGTCGCGGGTTTGAATCCCCGTCGCACCAAACATGCTCGCCCTTTCCACCGTGTGGGCATTATATTGTAACGGTCAATCCCACTATTCGTTGGTGAAAAAAGTAGCCCAAGAGTTGGCGGTGGGTTGTGATGACTAGTTGTCTTCCCTCTAGTCTTACACTGATAAATTATGGACGGCTGACGCAGATAGTCCTCGTGTAGCTTTTGCGCGAAATTCAAAGCAACCAAAACAATTACTTACTAGTTAAAACATATTAGTTCAAATTTTATTTCAATTATTTACTGTTTAAAAAATTGTCTACAAATCCCTTACGATAAAATGTAGAAATAGATGCTTGTAGTGATAATGAATAATACGTCACGATTTACTCAGCTTAATAACAGATTTGGCTGCTGAACCTGTTTTCCCGCCACAATTCAACTCATGTAACTGCGCTACTTACGTCGATGACGGTGGAGAGTGGATTGTGAATAAGAATCTCGTTGCTAAATACGTTTATCCGCTAGAGGGACTCAGCTGTAACCAGTCAGGACTTCTGCAGTGCAATAATTACTGCGCGCTCCAGGTAACTAGTATTGCTAAATGTAACATTGTTATAAGATAAACACAGATATATTCTGTGTGTAGTTTGATATATAATTGTTTGTTTCTTTTGAATTTCGCGCAAAGCTGCACGAGGGCGATCTGCGCTAGCCGTCCCTAATTTAGCAGTGTAAGACTAGAGGAAAGGCAACTAGTCATCACCACCCACAGCCAACTCTTGGGCTACTCTTTTACCAACGAAAAATGGGATTGACAGTAACGTTATAACGTCCCCAGGCTGAAAAAGCATGATAATAATACCTTGAATTTTTGTATTTGGGGATAAAGCGGGGTCACAGTTACTCCAAGAAAGTAGTGACTGGTAGGGCCTACTGAAATGCAACACATTATGTAGTTTCTAAGATAATGTTTTTTCTGTAAACAATTTTATAAAATTAAAAAAATTTTAAAATAAAGTTTATAAGATTATCTTTTGAGAGACGAAGTGATTTCCAACTTTTATCTTTTTTATAGTACTGCTTTAAAGATTACACTAATTTAAAAAAAATATCTGTCACGTGACGAGATCCTTTCTGATAAAAGTGCAAGAGTATACAAAATGGTTGGATTTTTCCCCTTCACACTAATACGGTAACTACATG
This sequence comes from Tachypleus tridentatus, assembly GCF_004210375.1. Classification (NCBI taxonomy): domain Eukaryota; kingdom Metazoa; phylum Arthropoda; class Merostomata; order Xiphosura; family Limulidae; genus Tachypleus; species Tachypleus tridentatus. The sequence continues at coordinate 52,638,566 of NC_134830.1, forward strand.
CTAATTTATTTGGTGTTGAATATTCGCACAAATATATCTCAAGGACTATCTACACTAGACGTTCCCTAATTTTGGGCTAATATACTAGACAGAAAGCAGCTACTCAATAGCACTCATTGCCAACTCTTGGACTTCTACTATCTGACCAAATAGTTCGATTTGACCATCAACCTTGTAATTCGCCCACGGTTCCTAAGCGGGCAACGCGATTTGTTTATTTTTTGCGGTAACACCATATCCCAACACTCTAATAATTAACTTTGCCATGCTTGACTTTAAGTACCTGTAACAAACAAATACGTTCCGTGTTTGTTAAAGTACAAAAAGTGTTGCTTTCTGAATGCAAAGCATGACAGACTAGAGGGGAATCGAGCCTTGGACTTCAGCATTGTAAGCATGTAAACTTACTGCTGAGTCACCGGGACTAATTGCCAGAAAGATCTAGTTGTAATGCCGAAGCCTAGCATACCCTTCCATAACTACTGGCTGAAGATTCTCACCATATAATTTAATAAAATGTTTAAACAATAGCCACTTTGAGGCGCCTTACATTTATTGTAATTTATTCTTTGAAAAAACACATCATAAGTTATAATACTTGAGCATGTGTATTGCAATAAATAAAATCATCGTTGAAAATTCTGTTTATCCTCTATTGGGTAAGGCTTGTTTCGTTTTCTGAATTTCGCGCAAAGCTACACAAATTTAGCATTATAACACTTAAGGGGAAAGGACTAGTCATCACCACCGACCGCTAATTCTTGGGCTACTCTTTTATCAACAAACAGTCACATATAACGACCCCACGGCTGAGAAGGCGAGTATGTTTGGTGTTACGGGGATTCGAACCCACAACCTTCAGATTAAAAGTCAAGTGCTCTAACTACCTGGCCATGTTGGGGAGATTTAAAAATATAGTTTCTATAGAACTATTTCTCTTTTTATTGTGTATTTTCCTTTTCTTTTTGCCAATTACAAAACTGTTGTAAAAGGATGTTTGGTTTCACCTTAACTAAGTTTGAATTTAACTTTTGCTGACAAAAGTAATAATATTCTCACATTAATCACGTGATAAAATCTACGAAGAATTGTTTTTCAGTTATCATTTAAAATCTACAACTATTAGTTATTTTACCTCTGTATTTCTACTTTCTAGTGAAAATAAATGGTTAATTTTCTTTAAACACGTTTCTTTTGGCAGATTAATAATATGACCAATGGCGGAGATTTAGATTACACCCCACCTGGAAGCTCAGCCTCAGTTGGACAAGTTGTGTGTGACCTTCTTGCAAGAAACATAACAGACGCTCCCATTGGTCTCTTCATCAGTGTGTGTGATATGGACGACGTCTATGATACAAAACTAAGATCTAAGCAAAACCTGTGTTGCGTAAATAACAAATACACAAATTGCACTATCGAAACTATTTACGGCATCTATAATTCATAGCATATCTGAAACCGTTATATATCGCAAGCACTGTGTGTGTGTGTGGTTTCCTTTAAATTCTTTTTCTAATCACTTTCGATGTGTGATTTTCGTCAATTTATTGTTGTAATAAAATACAGTAGGTATTTCTTGACGACGAGAAACTCACTTGAAATAAAAATGTACATCAGAACGGCTAGTATGGGTATTAACATTTTTTATCAATAAAGCAGTGAACGAAAGGTCGAAACATTGTTCTCTGCTTTATTGGTAAAAGAGTTAATAGTCATACCAGTTGTTCTCAGATACATTCACGAGATATTTCAGAAATGTTCATAATAGTCTAAACAAAAAGTGGCTAGGCATCAACTCTACCTATTGGGCTGCTTTTGTTACATTAAATGCTAGAATTAGACCTTTTTTATCACACTTCCACAGAACGAATCGTGATTTTTTTTTTCCTTTGGCGATAACGGGATACGAATAACTGAACCTCAGATTCACAACCCAACAGGCTAACAATTAGTCAACCCTCAGCCCACAGTGCTTCAATGTAAATTAACAGAAACTTACATTATTCCATAACCATTAATATTTAATTTACTACTTGCATCCTTCTGAACTGTAATAAACTCATCTATCGAGCAACCGGTTTCAACCAGTCACGTATGGAACAACTTTCAGTCCTTGATGCCTCTAAGCTGTCCCGAATCACTGCAATCGGAATTCCAATCTTTAAAACTTTAACATTTTAGCAAATTTTAATATTTATTGGTATAAAACTTCCATAAATTAAATTTAAGAAGACAGTAAAAAAAGAAAAATTATTTTAAAAAAACAGTATGGTAAACAGTTTGACCCTTATAAAAGATCTTACACACGTTCCATAATATTGTTTGGCTACACGGAAATTTGATATACGTTTCAAAATGTAGTTTGATTACTCGGAGATCTGATATACGTTTCATAATGGAGTTTAGTTCCTCAAAGATCCAATACACGTTCCAAAACGTAGTTTGGTTACTGTAGTTATGTTAGTTACAATGTACTTTCAACCAATCATACATGTATATGCGGCGGTACAAGATTTCTGAAATCGCAAGTTGTTATGGACTAACGATATAAGCTAAAAAATCTCCTGTAGGTGCCTTATGAATAAGCACTCTTCCATTTGTTTTAAATCTTGTTGTCTAAACAAAGGCCACATTCAGGTATAGGCTGAATATATATGTACAAGTTGCCACAGATGTATAGGTTAAATATTCAGGTACCACAAGTTGCCACAATCAAGGTTTATGTTGAAAATTCAGGTATCACAAATTACCATAGATGTGTAGGTTAAAATTCAGGTACCACAAACTGCTATAATTCACCATTTGCTCTGTTTTTGTTTCTGTGCTATGGAAGCTAAAATTACTTCTTTTCCTCGTTATAAGTTTACAAAGTTGTTCATCACAATTTTTTTTTTTTTAGTTTTTATTAATTCATTCAACATTTCACAATAAATAGAAGTTTTAGTGACTACCATAAAAAGATAAGTTTTCAATGAAGAGTGAAGTTTTTTTGTTTGTATTCTTAACTCAAACCCATGCATGGTAAAAATAATCAATATAAGCTACATTGCCATCATGGTTCATAATAAGACATGCAATATTACAAGCTTAATGACTGAGAGGCCAAACATTGGCAGAAAACTTATTTTAAAAAAAGCTACAATTTTACAAAAACTAAATTGAAATCTCTAACAGTCAACCCATAATTACTTGCCACTTGCTAGAATTTCTTCCCATATTCTACTATGCCTATTTACCAAATATTTTTAACCACAGCACAGACGCTCGTAGAATGGCTTTCAACTCTATGTTTGTTTTTTTTCCAGATACAAACTTTTAGCTCACAGCTTTGTCGTCTCTTGACTAAGTTAAGACCTAATTAGTTTTGGACTCAAAAGGTTAAAACCCTTTCAAATAATGTATTTGATCATGCCCAAGATATTGCAGATTAATTTAGTCTAATCCTGCCTTAAAAAATTTCAATTTGAGGGTAGGGTGGTAGAGAATCTGATAAGTAATAAATTTAAATCGGGTGTGCATGCACGTGCACCACTCTCGATGCTGTTGGTGCACAAAAATAGTTCATTAAAAAGGATAAACTGAGGCTCATGGATTAATTTACTCTAATCCTGCCTAAAAGAATTAAGTGCTGCAGCTGTTAGGGATTCCCTTACTTTATTTTGTGTGGTTTTGATGCTAAACAATTTTATGATCATATCAACACTATGTATGAACTATCCACGTGTGTATGTGGAGTTAAGTTTGAATATCAAACTTGTATACTAACACTACAATTGCATAAAAGTTTTTCAATTTTCCTTCATACATTCACCAACACTATATTTCAAGCTGTTAAAACAGTAAGACACATTAAAATGTTTGATAAAAATAGATAGGAGTCTCTACACAAAATACTTTATTAATAAATGGAGAGTACACTTGGTTAACCAGCTGCATCTCTGTAAAACATCAATACACATGCTACTAGCCAGTCAACAAATCTTTTTCTTGTAGAGATGACACTTCACATGCTTGAACTGTTTTGACGCCACAGTTGAAGAAAAGCAAACATACAAATGAATTTAATTTTAAATTACCTGAATATTTCACTTCTCTTAATATTATCTATATATTTTCCACAACTTTAAACTACTTAAACATTAAAAAATATATCAAATCTGTTCATTACTTTACGTCACTTGTGCTTAATGCTGAATCAAACTTCCTTCATTCCTCACTGAAATATATTTCACAAAAATTTTATATTGTACACTACATTAATTCATCTTTACAACTTATACAGAATAAACATTGTCTTAACATGTGGTTTATTTCACCTTCAAAACTGATTGTAATTTTTTAATCCTAAGTTAACAAAAACATTATTACATGTCAGTCCTGAATACAACAAATGTAAAAGATGTTGATAAAATATTCTGTAAGTTACACTTAGAGGAAATGTTTATGTTTTTTCTTTACTAATATCTTAAAGTTCTTGAACATTCTACTGAATGTAGGTATAGTACAAGTTAGATTTTTAAGATTAAAAACATTCTTTAAACATTTTAGATTATTATTTGAGTGGGTAATTAAAGGATAGTTTTATTAACTTAAAATGTTTTTCAGTTGTACTTTCTGACATACATAAAACATTACAAGGATACCTAAAAATAAATGTCCTAGAAACAACATTACATGTCAAACTAATCTACTAAACCACATTAAAGATAATTTTGTTGTATTCACAACACTCAAGTGATAGCTATAAATGGTTTAAATCTAAAAAATATTCAACTGTGAAGACACCTGGTGCAAGCAATCTAATGTGCTTATTTAAAAATTTTCAAATGACATGTATGTGGTTAAAAAACACATATTTAACAATAAGAATAAATATTTCATAGCAAAAGGTAGGCATATACTACCACTGAAAAATAACTTTTCATTTTCAAAATATTACTATGAACTAAGAACGTAAGAAAATCCAAAAATACATCAGGATTCACATCTCTAAGTATTTAATATCTTTGATAGTGAAATTCAATAATTTGTAAGCCAAAAATGTCAGCAATTAGATTATATTCTGGATTTCTCTAATCATTCCTTTACTGAGGGAAGTTGTTATCCACCCATCAATAGCAACAGTAATATTTTTAACACAACCACTTACACCAACTACAATTAAACCCACTGAACTTTTGAAACAAAGAATACCAAAATTGCTGTGTCACTTACAAATCAAAACCAAGCTTATTAAAGGTAAAACTACTTAAATCTGAGGTACAGAAAAAAAGTAATTGGGCCTTATGTTGTTTTATCATTGATAAAAACTTCATAAGCAAATTTTTTACACCAATACTATGGAACTAAATCTGTGATCTAACATTAATTAAACAACTAAAAAAATTTTAATGTATAACCACACACACACACACAAATTCCTCTTGTTACTATGTTAATTTCCTTATAGCATGTTTTTTGGTATGTCTTAAGGTTCACAATCTTTATTCTCACAGTTGTTATTTAGAGTTGGTTTATTCAAAGTGCAGACAAACTAAATTACTTACTGTTTATCCAGAAATTTTTGAACATTCATTCCTTACTTCACATCTGAAGAACTTGTAAAAAATTAAGTCCCAAAATAAAATTCGTGTCTATTCACTGAACACAAAGTGCTTTCCATCAACTTCACATACTACAGATATCTTGTACTTTTAACACACTACAATTCATGGTTAAAATTCTGTTAAAATTTAAAATCAGCAACATGTTAATAATGTGGAAAAATTATCTGTTAAAAAATAACATTCGTATCACAGATAACAGTTTAAGTAAAACAAACACATGAAAATAGTAAACATTAAAATTCAACACCAATACTTCATCTTCCATGTGATTCTTGACATCTTACTGGTTTGTAAGGCCTAAGTCTTGTTCAGCTGTCACTGTCGCTTCCAGAATCACTGAGCTGTAGATCTTCACCTAAAGAACAGGATGTAATCACATACACACAAGTTACTTTACACTCAGATATATTTTCACCTAAAAAAATTCTATAAAGCATAACCCAATAGGAAACAAATTACTGAAAGATGTATAATGTGGCAAAAGGAAGTACATTGTCATAATAAATGAACTGTCCATCAATTCACGTATCCACAAAGATGCCTGTGGGTCATTTACTATAATTCTGTTGGTGGTAATTTACAAATGAGATACAGGGTATGATGTGAAGATTTTTCCAAAAGAAACTACAAAAAACAATTTGGCTCCCATGGGTCAGGACTGATAGGGTTAAGCACTGTCTTATGAGTGACTAATGACCCATCCTTGTGAGTAAGCATGATGATAGATGTTTGGATTAGTTGTTCAATTTGAAGCAGAGCTACACAGGGCTATCCGCTGTATCTACCACAGATAATCAAACCCTGGATTTTAACATTGCAAGTCTATAGACTTACTGCTGTCCCACTAGTGGACATATACCTAAGATTAAATCTCTCAGCACATCCTTATAAGCAGTTATGATGACCTATTCTTGCAAGTGGATTTGGTAATGTTACCTCCAGGTACAAGTCTCTTAAATACACCCTTATGGGTGACTGTGATGATCTATCCTTACCAATACACATTTAGTACTACATATATGGGAATAAGTCACTCAGCACATCATTATAAGGGACTGTGATGACTTAACTTTGCAAGTGGATTTGGTATTGTTACCTCCCAGAACAAGTCTCTTATGTACATGCTCATAGATAACTGTGATGGCCTATCCTTGCATGGGAGTTTGGTAATGTTACTTACAGGAAGTCTCTTTGCACATCTTAACAGGTGACTGTGATGACCCATCCTTAACAGTTAGTGTTGTTACATATTCCTATGGTCCAGTATTGTAATAAATCCTTACAAATATCATGAGATATGTATACATAATAAACTGTCTTACAGAAACCAGCACAGCATCTGCATAGTGACTTTTTTGTGAAAGGAAAATGCATTCCAAAAATGTTTTGTTTTTTTACCATTAATTTCTAAACTTTCAGAACTAGAACAACCAAAGCTGGCACTTAAAAGCAATGTATTGATAATAGTATGTTGTTTACGACACCATACTTGTATTAATGAGAACTGCAAAATACACATGAATTTAAAATTAAAAAAAAAAAAATCACTGGTTGTTGTGTACCACAAAACCTTAATTTGAATTCACGTATGTGGTGAAATATTATCATTCTGGTGTTTATATGAAACTTCAAAATAGCAGTCATACCTTTGAAGAAAAAACTATTGTAGTGTTGTTTCATTACCAAAAACAGCCACAACTTTACCCCTTTGTAAAAGCCATATTTTGCTGCTCAATAATGATAACAATAAGTGTTCATAATGTTGTACTTGACAGATTTTGATGTTAGGGGTTTGATAATGGAATGGAGTAACCATACATCATCCATAAGATACTGAAAAACCGAAGACTTCAGAATACTGTTTCTGCCAGGGTTGAGTGCTTGTTAAAAGTGTTGAACGACAGGCAAAATAGTGACGTTTTGAGTCATGTCAAAAGAAACAGTGTATGGTTATAAGTTATTTCTAGTAACATTGTAATATTTTTTATTTGCCAGAGGGAGCTTCAGGTCATAGTGATGACTCAAGATAAAAAAAAAGTTTAATGACAGGCCTGGAATACTTAGAAGCTTCTACAAGAATTGACATCAAGGTTTCTTATATATTATAAATTAGATTATGAACATAGATGAGCCAGACAATAAGCTAAGAAGGTAAGTTTACAGAGTGATTCATTTGGAATATTTACCTATTTGTAGTGATTACAGATACTGAATTATTTTGTACAAGTAAGTTTATTTTTATGCTAGTCATAGAAAAATTAAAGTGGTATTTCCTTAGACCCACATTGTTACAACATTATACAACTAAAGAAAGTTTATAAAATAAGTTAAGGAAGAATGGAACTAATATATTTTTATAATTCTCATGGTCTGGACTTTGAAGTCCTCTCAGATAATTTAAAAGAAACCACCAATTAGAGAACAACCTTACAATGATTTGTAATACACTTCTCTCACAAGAGAGAGTTATAATGCTGGTAGCTCAAAAGAGATTAAAAAGCAGATGTCTACAATCCTATGTACTCTTCTCAGTTTCTGTACTAAATCTGTAATACTAGTATATTAACAATCAATAAAGGAAAAAAGCATCTCCAGAATAAACAAATAGTAATTCTGAAATTCTTTAAGTTTACCATATTGATTCAAATTATGTTTAACAGAAGTCATTTTGTTTTAAATATCACAAATTAGAACTACACTACATTTTGTGCATTATTTTAAACAAACATGGTAAACAATATTTAATATCTCCATGCCATAATTCAGTTATCCATGAAAGTTCAGCTAAAAACTAACAGCACAACTACCTCAGTTGTTAAATGAAAGCCCAGAAATTGATAACTAGCACAACTACCTGAGTTGTTAACTAAAAACTCAGTAACTGATAGCCAGCACAACTACTTCATTTGTTAACTAAAAACCCAGCTGATATAGCAGGCAAACATTCATGCTTCACTGTAGAATGAATAAGAGAACTGTCACCAGAGAAAACAAGCAACTTACCAAAGTTACATTAAAATATACCAATAACTGGAATAGTTAAACACTACAGATTACATGTACATAAAAGATCTAAGACAAAAAAGAAGGGTCTACAATTTGCTCTGATCTTTCCAAGTTTAAGAATAATTTTTCAAATTTTCCAGTTTCACAACTACTTTGTAAAGTTAAATTACATCAAACTAGAAAAAGCATAAGAATCACAAGTAGTATCTACAAATTCCAACTTACTAAGTTGACTAAACTGGGGCATGCTGGGAAGGCTGGGACTGGAATGCTTTTGGCTGACATTAGTGTTGCTTCTAATTCCACTTTTATCTGTAATTTAAAAAAATATTTTTCTTAACAGTTTTATCTAAGTCAATAATTAATAGTCAACTATAAAACAAATCCTACATATAATTTTATATACATCAGACTCACCAATTGTTCTAATAACACATTACTTGAAATCCAAATTGACTAGTGGCATAAGACTGCTTTTCAGTAAAAGTGGTATATTAACCACACCTTCCCCCTTCATGATGTAATATCACACATGCATTATTACTACATATCATATAGACTTCTGTCAATTAAAATCATTAACACATAGACAAATGTATTAGCAGTTAAATTAACATGAAACATTACCTTACACTACAAGCAGAACAATTAACACACAGTACACATAACTAGATTTGTTTACATGGTCAGTTTCACACACTTGTGTGCTTCTATGTTACTTGATAAAATGTTTATATTTACAAAACACAGCAAACAGGACATATTAACATAAAACTAAACTAATTACAAAACAGCTTTACATCCTCTCCAGTCTCAGGTTGACTTCTGGAAGGAAAACTAGTTAACTTGACCACAGATATTTGAAATCTCTCTCAAAGTCAGAAACAGTAAGAAAGTTTAGTTTGAACTGACATCCCAAGGTACCACTATTTAGATACAATATTTGTATAAATAACTTTTTGATGATTCTTTAATGTAGTTTTCTATTCTTATAAAATTCTTTGTGATTTTGAACTGATCTGATGGCCAGATATTTTCTCAACCCAAACAAGCCGTTTTTGCATACATATTTCCATATTAGTATTTTTTATGTTCTGAAATTCTCACTTGAATACTATTTCCATAATCTTTAAAGTATTTGCACAGTATAACAAAGACCTTGGTGTAGTTTGTTTTTTTCTCCTCACCTTCTAATATTTTATTGTATAAGTGTGGGTTAAAGCCTTCTTGATAGTTTAATTACACTTAAAACCAGATAAATTCTTCACACTTGGAAGAACAAATGTCAAGTCTAAAAATGTATTCTTTAACAGTACACAAACACTAGAAACTATGTTATTCACAAATGGTACACTGTTATATATTCAATAACTAAAAGAATAAGTAATATAACTAGATGTGTGTGGGTTTAATTTTTCTTTGTTTAATTTTTTATTTCAATATTAACAGACACAATAAAAAACTTCTGAAAAAAACAAACAAAGGCTAGCATTTGTACATTAAAAATGCATAGATAAACACATATGATTGTGTGTACTAACATATCGTGTTCTACCAAAACTGTAAGAATAAACTGCAGCATCTGCTTTAGTCCAACACAAGAATGACATCAAAGGATATACTAGATCTGCTGATTTATATAACAGTTACATTGTGTTTACCTCTGCCACAAAAAGAAATCAAGAAAGAAAGTGTATAGGCAAGATTTCTCAAAAGCAGAATGGACTTGGATAAGTTGGTTTACATTCCAGCTATGAACCAACTTAGGAGTGTTTATATTTTAGAGAATCGAAAATCCTCATCTGTTAATATGGGAACCTATTTTCCCACACTATTTTTGCTCTATAATTCAGTCAAAAATGATTGGATTTTGAAGACACTAGGTGGACATACACAGAAAATTATTCCTCACTGTGCTGCCAAAAATGGTCCACGTCCATTGATAACAACAGATGTGCAGCCATATTTTCATACATTTTGAGAACCAAATATAATCAATGCTGTTTGGTGGAGATATAAGCTCTACTGAGCACCCTCTGCTTTATGTTTTGCACTCTAAATAGTATGACTTATTTTCTAACATTTAATTTGATTTAGAGAAATTTATTGAATTTAAATTATTTTTTCACTAGTTTGACAGAGAAGATATAAAGGTTTCTGTGAATAAAGTAGCTTTTTTCAATTTTTTATACTGAATACTTGCAAGTCTGTATTACCTTTCTCTACTTTACACATATTCAACTTTTGTGAAAAGAATTTCATATTACATATAATCAGCTTACCTCATTCAAATGCCTTACAATTACTTTAAAAAGTAAGTCATTTTAGTTTTATAATGAAAAATTGTTTGATTTTAATATAACAAAGTAGGCCTAGATTTTCATCCATTTTAATATAAGTAGGTAGGGCCTAGATTTTCATTCTCCTTTTTTGCATTAGCTAACATTTTCATTATTGTAGTAAGTCTCATCAGCTGTATCATTGCAAGTTTCATTCATGAGTAGTGATGTAGCAAACACCTGGGATAAATAAACACATTATTTGCAATGTAAAGGATACTTTGGCTTGCACAAGTGTGGCAATTTTTATAGAATTATTATAAAAAAAATCACAGTAATTTACCCTATTAATTTGTCAAAAATATTTCAAAGGAATCAACTCAAAATTTTACTGTGTACTTACCTGTTGCTTGTGATTTCGAACGGCTGTACATTTCTTCTTCATTTCCACCGTCATCTGAACTAGACCCACTGCTACTTGAGTCTCCAGAATCTGATAAAACTCCTACTTCAGGAGCTTCATCATCACATCCTTAATATATTAAAATATTATTTAATCAGCTACATATACAATCCATACCATTTGAAAGAAGCTTATTAAAGAATTAAGTCTACACAAGTAACACTGAAAACTACATGAAAATTACTTCCAACAGTACTAAAGTATTCATGTGCAAACACAGTAATAACTAGTAATAAAAAGAGCAATTACATATTAACCATGTTTTCTATGGACTTATGAGAGAATGACTTATGGAGCATGGAACCTGAAAGATAATTTTGTATCAAGAAAACAAAGATGCCCAAAGAAAACTCAGTTCATGCATTAAACACTTTGTTTAAATCTAAGGTAACGAAAATACATACAGTTACTACCGTAAAAATAGAAGCTTCTCATACAAGACATTCTTTATACATCTTATAAAATAATCCTTCAATAAAATGTAATTTTTGTTTGGCTGCTGACAAGATTGTGTACTTAAGTAGACAATAAATAGCTATTATAATTATATGACCTCTGAAAACATAATTACTTTAGCCATACTGTACACCAGGTAGCATCTATTAAAGGATAAGTAGTTTAAAAAATTGAAGATGAAAATTAATGAAATATTTTTAAAAACTTTCTATAAATAAAATAAGCATTTTACACACAGTTTGAAGGAAAATTAAATCATCACACTGTTATTTTTCTGGGGAAAGAGATGCTGTATTAGTTATCCAATGCCTTCTAACCAACATACTTGCATGATGAGCATATATCTGATAATGATGGTATATGACAGTTATAACAGTAATTTTACTACTACCTGTAAATTATAGATCACAAGTAAATTTATTACAAATATTCATGTTTTTAAAATAAATTTTGAACGTGAAAAAGACGTAATTGTAATGGCCAGATATCACAGTCTATCTGTTCATTCACTTAAGTTCTGACATGCCTACGAAAACATGAAAATTATATCGTCTGACATTTTTACCATATTATCATACTCACTGAAGGGAAATATCCCCAGACACTCGCCTGCTCTTTCACATAGTCTTCTGAAAATCTTATTACAATGATTATTGGGAACACTGATTTGCTTTGCAGTTTTGTTTTGTATGATTTTGTGATTAGATATCCTACAAACTGATATATCTTTTTGTTTTAATCTGTAGAAGTATAGTTGAGCATCAACTTACTGACAGGGTCTTCTCGAGTATAAAGAGGCAGATTAGCATTATCAGAGGCTATGCTGTTCTTGGATGTTTCATTAAACGGAACAAACAGAGAAGGCATTGAAGGACTGGGTTGACTTGTAGGACTTCTTTGATAAGGTGAAGTCCTCTGGTTTGGAGAGTAATGATTAGTTGTTGGCCAAGGCATTTTACTAGGTGGGGAATGTGAATCTTTCCTAATTGGAGAATGCTTCTGATGGGGTGAGTGGGAGTGTTTCTTATTATCAGTGGAGTTGACTGGATGAGACTGTATCCGACTGGCTCCTTCAGCCCTGAAACACAAGTTTTAGGTATGAAATACATTTTTTAACTTAATTTTACAACTTCAAAGTCTGCTAAAAATTACACAATAAAGAGCCTTTGACAGTTATAATTAACTTTCTTCTAAGGGTCCTTATATTTATAATATCAATCCATCGTGACTCCGACTGCCTACGACAGCATCGCCGTCGTCACTCCGACTAACTACAACAGAAACACCATCATGACTCCTTAAATTATGGTTGTATTTCAGGTAAACATTACACCTTTCAACCTTGCACTTGCAACTGAGACTAGAGAACACATCTTCCAAGTATACACTGACTAGTATAGCACTATACACAATAAACATTTAAAGAAATCTTGACAAACAGGGAAAAACTCATTTACAAACACATCTCTCTGCAGTAGATGAACCAGTAAGCATAAAAGTTATGTTTTTTGAAAGCTTAACAATAAGTTATCATTGAAAGGCAATTTTAGTGCTTTTTTATTATTTGTCAGGTAATGTGATGTCCAAAATGACCACTAATTTCTATGTGATCAACTCCCAGTTCTGTAGTTAAACAATGTATAATAAAAACTCAGTACACAATAGTAACACATACAGCAAGATAAAGTTAGTAAGTGTTAGGATATAGAATGTTATTTAATAAAGTATAATAATGCTAAGATTGTTTTAGATAAAGGATTGTTTCAGAAGCCAAAGGCACAATTTAAGAAATTTAGAAATGTACAGCAACTCACCTTGTTTTCTTCAGCTGTATATTAGAGCTAAGTTTTTCAAGAGTTACTTCACCAGTGTCATGATTAACTATCAAAACACATTCCTTTTTATATGGTTTAATACACCCTTTAAACACTGTTTGAGAGGTACCTGAACCCTATAAAACAATTGCAAAAATTAACTATAAAAACACATGGCAATAATCATAAAAGGTGTAATAATTAATATATTCATTTCAATCAGTGCCATAAACATTAACAGTGAGAGACAAACTGGTAAAACAATGCATTCTAACTTTTATAAATAAGAAAGAAAATTATATTTAATTAGCTATAGTCATTACTTTGTTCGGTTCTAATTTTCTCTAAATAGATATGTTAGCATCCAGTCAGAGCAAGCTAAAGAATTAAGTTCTTTTAAAGATAACAATGAAGGCATACAGGAAACTTCTGTAAATAAACAAGTGATTTATTATTAAAAATTCTAAACAAATTACTTGTGAATAAAAGCTACTTTCTATCACAAATTAACTAGCTTATGTAACAATTCATCAAAGCAAACATCACAATATTTTGATACCAATTCAATCTGTACGTAAAATTAGCAGTTTAAAAAATTATACAAGTCCAAAATAAACAGTTCCCTTTTTTTTTCTTATTCCAATCTATTCTAACCCAAATAATCCAGTCACTACAATCCTTCTACCCTTAACTGTGACCTACAATCAATGGAAATGCAAAAGTTGAATTAAACCTGAAAATATCTGTAACACTGATATTATCCGAACAAAATGTATTCTAATCATAATAAACTTACTTTTCATGACAATGCATACTTCTAGTTAGACTGGTGTATTAAATTGGATACATCATTCATGCAGGAGGTTATATATTTATATATACAATATTACTGTTTGTTGTATGTTAATATAACCACTACAAGGTGTAGATGGATGTTCACCAAAACTGGTATAGAGGTTCATTAAACCCATGCTGGGAGTTCATAAAAATGTTTTGTTTTGCACTTTGTGTTCTTATGGGCATTTTTTTTTATCACTATCTTGCTTCCCTGTTAATGAAAGTCACCAACTTTAGTATGGAGGTTTATTGGTTTCATGGGGAGATAGATGCATATCTGCAGTTTCACAATTTGTATTTTTGATTTTTATGGCCATTTTTACATTTTGTGTGTGTGTGTGTGTGTGTGTGTGTGTGTGTGTTTACAATTACATATTCTATGATAACCTTTCATTAATCATGAATTTACATAACTTCCATCTTATAGGTGACAACTGCTGTCATTTTAGTAGCATCAACACCAAAAACCAAGCATTCACTGATGTCCCCTCTCTTTGAAAATAATAAATCTGGGTAAAAACTTAGGGTGTTTCATATATTAGTAACAATAACACCAAGAACCATATATTCACTACCAGCTAGTAAATGTACCATATCAGTGTGTGTTATATATAACCTAAACAGAAATTATACTTGTTGAGAGGCCTCAGGACAAATAATTCCAGTGCTGTTTTCATTGAAAACCCTAGTAAATAAAGTAATACTGTTATTTTTCACATGAAAAAACAAGACAATTAGTACTAACTGGAAAAATATTCATTAATAATCCAGATGGTATTTCTTTCAACTAGTCAATTCATTTTTTTTACAGTAAGCTAGTGGATCTCTACTTTTTGCAGTTAACTAAGTAACTAGTTGTTTCATCACCAATATTTATTAATATTATTCAGTCTATTAATTTCAGTTGCATCAAGTTCATACTACATGTAATTTCACAAAGTACACTCTGTTTATTTCATTTGTTGTAAATTATCTAAATGTTTTATTATCATCACTTAAGGTCAACTTAATATCTCCTTCACTTAAAGATATCTTTCTGAAGCATATTTCTACCTCTAGTTTACTTAGCTTCCTATATTATATTTTCTTTTGATAGCATGTTTTTTGAAAACTATATATTTTACATACACTGAAAATGTATTTCCAATAGGCACTTATAAAATTAGTTATTCTTGTTCATTGCTAGTCCCTATATGTAGATTTTTTCTTTATGCATACCACAAGCTTTCTGCTCCCCTCATTGAAATCAACTGATTCCGACATGTCTCTCATCATGTGTCACATATCCACCAACAGGAATATAGTACACAAACAAAACATGTGATGCATGTGACTCCCTCCATACACCTCTATTGAATTACTATTTTGAAATCTGGCAGAAAAAGGAAGCACCAGACGTGTTTGGGGACAAAGGGTGGGAAGAGAGAAGGAGGGAAGTACCTATTAAAAAAGCATTTCAGTACAGGAAAAATGATAAATTCTGATTCATTACTTCCCTCTTCTCACAACATTACCTAGAATCCCACACTGAGATAGCCACTGAAAGCATCCAAAGGATGCCTCAGTAGATGAGAGGGTTAGATCAGAAGATCTGAAGAGGAAAACCTCACCACTTCTGAACCAGGTATACTCTGTCCCTGTGTGGAATGTGTAAGATATCATAATGAAAAATGAGAAAAACACATCCTAGTGGAAAATACTGTGATAGGAAGGTGATTCTAACCAGAGGAATATATTGCAACTCAATACCACAATAAAAAGTAGGTAACTAAAGATGCACCCCTGGGTGTAGAGTAGTTAGGGTACAGTGAAGCATACTCTGTATGTCAACTGCACCCAAAACCTTTTTGCAAGATACCGACATCCACACAAAGGTAGGATGAGGATCTTACCATCTTCACCTCAACCCCAAGAACTGTGGAATTAAGAACCCCTCCAATTTTCAGGTATGATATATGCTTAACTCTGAGCTATCAATCTGGAAACTATCACTTGCAATCAACTCTCCCAAACATAAAACATTCCAGGACCACCCAAATGGCAATAACATCTTTGTACATAAAGAAAACAAGGGATAGCCAAGGACAGAACAGGAATAATCCCACTGTTGTGACCCACAACATTGATTTAGGTAATCAAGGGAGGAAGACAGACAACCCAAAACCTGTGTGAAGATTCATGTTGATTGGTTTGCTCTAAATCCTAAGTCTGCTCTTGGGGTACTGACATTCAAGTGAGAAAAGAATGAGGACTCTCAATTGAAGTGGTGAACTGCATACCAACATCTCATTCAATTGTATTTATCACAATCTGAAGTGTGTTAGGTCATTTACAACTACAGAACACCACTACCCTACTCTGCATTGAATGGTTATAGCCATTTTATGTGAAACCCATTCAGGAGGGGGTCTTGACAATCAACCACCCTAGTGGCTTAAAAGTGGTAAGTTGTAAGAACTCCCATACTCCACTAGAAGAAGAGGGAGTGAGAATGCACTGGAGAATCTGGAGAAATGTCATTACCTGAGACAGTGCAAATGAGATATCATGAAACCCTATATTTAAATGCAGACCACACCAATTTATTCAATCAAGGTATGGCAGGATGAGGCAACTATCCCCTTCTGCTTTACCCATGAAGTCCATGGGTGGTACAGCCTGGAACAGGCAAATATATGATGCAAACACTGCAAGGTTATTTTGTGAAACACTCCATCTCAACAATGATCATTTTGAAGCCATCAAAGATAAAGTGAGAATTAACATGGATGTACAATTGTACAGTGCAGGTTTAGAGTTAAAAAATACCTGATCAGGCACCATTCACCATGGATTGAGATCCAGGTGATAAAAACTAAATAAAGTCACCTGAAAAAAGAAGGTGTGAATAAAAACTTACCAGTTAGAGTCACACCAAAGTCTGAAGCATGGCCACAGATGGTACACAAAACGAAAACCACAATATGACTGAGATAATGGGAGATGAATGTACTGGAAATGATCCACATGCCAGATTGCACAATCTCCTCCACTTGCTCCTCATTTTCATCATGGGATGGGAGTGATTAAAAAAATTGTGGAGGTAGAAAAAGTCAAAGTCCTCATTAGTCAGCATAGGCTCAGAGGTTTCAGTAGGAGCCTTCATGAATTCCTGGGATGAAAGTTTGACCATGTAATGTTTGATCTCCTGATGTAAAGAAGAAGATGAATCCATTGGTTGCCCCTACCCAAGGCTGAAAAAGAATGTTAATCACTGTTGTAACACCCAAAGTAGTAAAGCTAACTTCAAGATGTATTCCATAGAAAGGTTTATCCAAACTTGACTGCAGAAATAAAGCAACTTTAATAAACTAGTAAATGAAATAATGTTGAAAATTAACCACTTGGTGAGGAAAACAAAGTCAAACATACATAAAAAAACATAACAGCATGTCCACACTCAAATACTGCCAAACAAGAAGTGATAGAACCAAACAATATGGTCCTATTGGTGGAGAGGTAACACAAGAATTTACATAAGACACAAATTGGAATCACTTGAGTTTAACATGGAAGGAGCAGAAGGTTTGTGGCATGTGTAAAAAAAAGTTCACATATAGGAGGCAAAAAAGTGTTTTCTTATAGCAAGCCACATCGGGTTATCTGCTGAGCCCACCAAGATGAATCGAACCCCTGATTTTAGCATTGTAAATCTGTAGACTTACTGCTGTACTGGCAGGGAGCAGCAATGAATGAGAATAGCTAATCTTATGAATGGAAGAAAGTAATGTATCAAAATATGTTTCATTAACATAAATTAAAAAGTATGAATTTTATTGACTGAACCTTCCTCATAAACAAAAATAACAGACCTTCACAGCTTTTCACATAATAAGATGCTTTGAGACTATTTGGGCTGTAACACAAAATGGAAGTTTACACAACTTTAAATTTGCATCAACCCCTCATTCACGTGAGCATATTTTATTCACACTTTTAAAACTTTCTTGTCAATAATATAAACCTGATTTGTAGCTCAAATGTCACCATAAAAAGACATCTATATGCACATCACCCACCTAACTACAAGTCCTTTCTTTGCACAGTTATTTACATTACATATAGTATCATTTTTTTTCATGATAATTCTTCATCATAGCATGCACAACCTGTGCACTAATTTCACTCACCTTATTATGGCATGCACAACCTGTGCACTAATTTCACTCACCTTATTATGGCATGCACAACCTGTGCATTAATTCAACATATCTCAGAATGGCTGGTATAGGTATTAACACATCTACTGATAAGGAAAGAACAATGGTTCTAACAATCTTCAGGTTAAGAAGATGACCTAGGAAGGTTGAAACGTTGTTCTCTCCTTATCGGTAAAAGTGTTAAATACCCACACCAGCTGTTCCGAAATATATTTTTATTTCAAGTGGGTTTCTCATCATCAAGAACTAATTCAACTTGCCTTATTATGGCTTGCACAACCTGTGCACTAATTCAACTTACCTTACTGCAGTATACACAACCTGTGTACTAATGCCACTTATCTTATCATAGCACAAACCTGTGTAATTATAACTTATAGCAATTCAACTACAAATACACACACAAGCCTAAAACAAATAAAACCATGACACGTGAAACCTGTACAAAGCAACTAACACAAATCAAACTTGAATGTCACAATCAGTATTTTTATTAATGAAACAATCAAGTACTCAAAAGTAGAAATTTCACACTTGTAATGACTATACACGATTCACCCAAAAACTATACATCCTCCTAAACTTAAATAGTAAGTATTAAATCTAAATCTGTGAAATTTGCATTTCACAAGTTTGCTAATAACTCATTTGTTTACAATCATCAGGTTTTTGCACATGTAAACCAATGCATTATTTGAATGTTCTGTACTTACTTCTACATGTGGAACTGAAACCATCACCTGATGTCCTTCACCAACATCAACTATAGCACCTTTAGAAGAATCTACAGATGCTGGCTTAAAATCATCTGCATCATTAGAAAAAAAAAAGAAATTTTCTAAGAAAAAAGAACAAATATTAGTTTTATACATTTAACACTTATTTTTATACTCTTTTGTTATGCTGTGATATTTATATTAAACATCAAATTATCAGTGTAATTACAATGACTACACAACA
The DNA here is from genome assembly GCF_004210375.1 of Tachypleus tridentatus. Classification (NCBI taxonomy): domain Eukaryota; kingdom Metazoa; phylum Arthropoda; class Merostomata; order Xiphosura; family Limulidae; genus Tachypleus; species Tachypleus tridentatus. The sequence continues at coordinate 52,658,189 of NC_134830.1, forward strand.
TGTTTTAGGAGTTTCAAAACTTGTTGTCAGACTACACACAAATTTGAATCTAAGCAGTTCAAAATATTAATCTGGTAAACATATTTCAGTCATAATTTACATTAATGTATTACTGTAATAAAATATGATCATAAATCCAGTTCCAAGAAGTCACATCAGATGCAATTACCACCACAGAGCTAACAAGCAAGTGGCACAAATAACTAGAAATGCAAGTCTACAAAGATTATTTCAGATATGTATGTATCAATGACAGTCAGAAGACAAATATTTTATAATGAAAACAAATGCAGGAATTTTTTTATTTTCAAACAATATTCACAAACTAATTTCTTCAGTATCTAAGCATAGCTTGAAAATAAAAGTATCTTCAAAAGATTCATATTCTAAATGTACTTTAAGATAAAAATTCAAAAATGAAAATGACATTACATTTATATATAAAAGAACTGTACATTACTGTGCCACATACACTGTTCCATTAATTTTGTACATTGTGTCCTGAAATGTTTATAAAACTGAATATTGAAAATAATATCAACATAAACTCAAGCTTCTCTTTAACTAATAAAAAAATCAAGGTCATTCCCAAACCTTCAGCATGGCAGCACTAAACGTGTAAACTTTGACATATAGAGGTACTTGTATAAAAAAAAAAATTCATCTCAACCCACTGACCTTCAACCAAGCATGTTTTGAAAACTGGCCATTCTTTTCCAATGCTTCAATTACAGCCTACTTACATTTAACAGGTTTCATATGAAAAATAAACAAGAATTAATTTGTAGAAAGCTGATTACAAATTTTGCTTTTAACTATTGCATGAAGCATGTTGTGTTGTTAGGGCATTATTAGGTGTTATGTGTACTCTGACAAGCAAAATTATTATACTGTTGAATAATCTAGGTCCAAAGAGATCTTTAACATTTCTTATAAGTAATTACTTCATACACATTTAATAAAGTAGTATTGTTTTCTTTAGTCTACCATAATGTTTGCTATCTAATACTTTAAATATTACAAGATCAATAATTTTTAGTCACTTTACTATGAACCTTCCTTGGATCATTCTCGACTACCTTCTAGGCTCTCTTTAAAATTCTTTAGTTTTATGTTATCCAACAAGACTTAAAAATACCAAAATCCAGCCATCTAACTAGGTTTTCAAGAAAATGCCACACATTAATTAATGTGTTTTTTATTTGTTAGTTTTCTAGATTTATATACAGATCAAGCAAAAAACAGTTTCTAGTCATTTGAACCTCACCAACACAGCAATAAGTCTGAAGGCTTATGATACAAAAAATTAGGTTTCAATGTCCATAGTTGGCACATCACAGATGTCCCATTGTATAGCTTTAAGAGCAATAGTGTTACAACAGCAGTATCATAGATGAACAAGCAACAACTTTCTGTAAGGTTTAATTTAATAAGTGCCATAAACCAGCATGTTATAACTCACTGTTCTAGATTAATCACTGTCTGTAACACTGAATTAAAAGATGGAGGAAATATCTTAAATTGCTCAACATTTTTGAAAATTGGTCCTGTGAGGAGAAAGACTAGTTTTACACTTTTGGTCATAGTAAAAATGTAGTTTAAACTGTTATCTGGTAAGAAGTCAAATGAAGAGTACTGGTATGTCACTAAGCACATACAACTGTTTGAAAGTTAGTGTTATTTGTTAATTGACCTCATGACTCAAGATTCAGGTTCCATAAGTAATATCACAAACCTACTGAGGTTATCTTCTACTATTACTAATTTTAAACAGCTAAATAGAAGTAAAACCACTCACAAGCAGTACCTACTAACAATGGTTTGATTTCTTAAGTGATAAATAAAGTGTAAAGTTACTGTTTTTCTTTGCTGTGTTTTCACTTTATAATTGTATTATTTAATGTTGTATATGTAGACATGGGTTTTTGACCACATATCCTACCTTTTTTTTCACATATTGATAAATATATTACTTAATTTTTGTAAACAAGCACAGAACTACAGATGCTCAGTCTGACCTCTCCCACTTTGTTTCAGAAATTAAAAGCTATATTATTTAATGTTGTACAAGTAGGTGTAAAAATTTCAGAGAAGAATTCAGAGGCCCAAGACTCCCTTCCATCTGTTACTTTCAGCAACAAACAAAAAACAACCAGATGCCCTAACATCACCATATAGAATCAAAAAAGAAAAAAAAATATTGAATGTCAGTGTTTTTATTTGATTGAATGAATAATTATCATACAAGTTTTTTTGCTGTTTTCTGAAATCAACAAAGGTGAAATTCACAGCAATCTAGTCAAGGTCTCAACCAATAACTGATTATAACTAAGCTAATACAAAACATGAACATCAATTAAACATTACAATGATAAGTTCCAATCCTTTCTTCAGACATTTTAATAATGTATCTAAACTAAAAATTTGCTTTCATTGATTTTATATGTTCTAAGACACCTGCTGGTCTTATACAGATTTGTTAAAGAACACATCTTTCATAAATGAAATGACAGTTCTCCTAACAAAGATTTCTTATTACTGATGTCTAATATAAATGAGAAAACATAGTTTAACTGTACAAGCAACATTTTACAAATGGGTATCCTATGCAAGAGTGAATGCTATAAACTATTTTTAATTTGATTATAAATATTTACAACAATATAATTTACATTTTTAAAAAAATTGATAAGTTCGTTTCAACAGTTTTTACTCATATCAATCACATTACAGAAATCAAGGTACAAGCTTCACAGTTTGTTTCATCATAAACTAAGTGAACTAATCATTTATAGAATATTAGTGAATTTAACACTGACTTATTAGGTTTCTTACAGACCATGTGAACAGTAGTCGTTATTTAAAAATAGTGAACAGTTTAGTTCACAGTGATACACAACTATTTTTTTTAAAGAGGTAACTGATACCACACTATTACTGTAAAAACTAAACATCACTTTAGATAACACAGAGAAGTTAACCTCGTTGTTACTTGTTAATACTAAATAACTCATCTAGTGTTCCTAGTTTTATTCTTAATCATAATATACTGGTTTTCAAATTTGTAAAATCAAAGTTTGATTGTTATAACTTTATAAACTGATGTGAATCCAATTTTTATGTTGTTTAAATTATTCTACTTGAAGAATACCAAAAATACGAGATGTTTACTTTGGCTAAGTCCACATTTCTTAAATAAAATAAGATATGACTGTTCATTTCCTTTGGTTCAAGTTTCTGAGTATTATGCATAGTTACAGATAAAACAAGAAACAATTCTGGAAATGTAAACATACTATTGTTGATATAGATGACTCGATATGTGAATAAATTGTGTCTAAACATTCAAAAAATGCAGTTACTTCAACTTGCATAGGGTACATATTTATGTACAAAGTTTAAGGCTAAATGTCTAAACTACTGTACCTGATATATGAAGACATGGTTTCCTCTGTCATTTTTTGCCACTTTAACTTTCTGAGACCCAAATTTTCAAGTAAATTTCACATATTAGTTCTAACTATGTTTCAACAACAACAAAAAAAGTTTCAGAAATCATATTTTGTCATTTTCTGACATTTATTTAGTGTAATTTATGAAGAAAACTTTACTATTTCATTGTGCACAACTTGACAGTTTTGTTTGTAAACAAACCATTTGTCAATTTCCTTTAGAATTGTTATGCTCATTCCAAAAAATAACTTATTGCTAAATGTCTATTACTCCTTGAGAATATATCATCCATTTTTTTCATTAAGTATTTCCCTTAATTTTTGTACAGGCCTAAGGTCAATATTTTATCAAATAGTTTGGTCATCTATTGATAAAATATAGCTGTGAGAAAACAACTATAAAGAAAGGTTACATATGACTAGATAGATAAAATATACTATTGTATCACAGCAAGTATACAAGATTAATGGTCATTTTAATAATTTCTGTAAATGTGTTAAATTATATCTGTTTGAAAGCTACATAACTTTTGTTTTCATAGAAAAAAAGACATCAAATAACTTCAGATTAGGTAAATTTATCCACTTTAGAAAAAGACGAAATAGGTAACAAATAAACAATGTTTAGGGCAGGTTTTGTCATCATCAGGTACAAAGTATGTTTACATACACATGCAGTATGTAGCAAGCAGTTCAATGACTGGACAGGATTAGGAAGGCTATCTTTTATGTTTGTTTTTTTTTATTTTGTTTGTTATTTTGAAAACAATTATTTTCACCATTTAATAGATACTTTTTTTTAATAAATTGATTAAAATGTCTGTAAACATGAAATTAGTTTTACAACGTTCACCAAATGAAATTAAATCATCATGAAATCAGATAAATTTCATTAAGTTTAGTGTTTAGCGAGTTATAGCAGACTATTGGAAGACACTCTGATGACTCAACTCTTTCACAAATATTTACATTTATCCTTTTCAAGAAAATGTACATAGATAACTTGGATGAATGGCTACTTAATCACTTCTAACTACAATCATGATAAATTTAAAAAAGAAAATTATCACTACTACCAGTATAATAAAATGTTTTCTTAATTCAATTATTAATTTATTTGATTTAGAGAAGATAAGTGGGCCATTTTTGCATTTTTCAAAAAGAAACAAAACTGAAACCATATGGCTATTTCTAATCACAATTAATACGTTCACTCAGTGAAATATTTACAGAGTATCTTTGAAAGAAAAAAACTTGTCCTACATTTTAATGAATATTTTTTTCACAAAAAGGTGTGAAAATAAAGATTAATTCAAGAAATTACTTTAAAAAATTCAAAATATTACTTTAAACAACCTAATTCAGAAGAAACTAGGCAGATTAATATGTTAAAAAAATTCTTGAATAATGCAATTATTCATAAAATTATTAACACGGTGCATGCAATTTTTTTAATCATATAGGATAAAGGGGCTAATTTAATAATCAAATTTAATTGGATAATGAACCCATTAAACAACTAATTAACAAATATCACTAAATTCCCAGCTCTACTTATGGCTATATTCAAAAATAAATAATCAAATAAAATTTCATTTTCTTTTTCTGTTGTTCCCTTAAAGATGTTTTAATCAATTATGAATGTGAGAATTTCTATTTTAGCTTTATATTTATGTATTTTAAAGCTCATTCTTTCCTGTTAGACTATAAATTTGTCTATTTATAGTAATGACAAAAGAGTAAAGGTTTACAAATAACAAGTCTAACAATCTCCACACTTTTAGAAGACACATGGAACTTCCTTCTTCAGGGTTAAATTAAGAGTGAACAGGAAGAGTATGTGTTACATGAATCAATTATGTGATGTTCAGTGGTGTACTGAATATTTACATCTAGAATAGCCCACAAAAAATAAAAAACATTTAACTTGAATTAGAGAGAAAATAGTACAGGAGAAACAGTGAATTCTAAAGTACATAAATAAAGGAGAAATATTTAAAAATAAGAATGTACAAATTGGTAAAATGGAGAACATAATTAAAATATTTGAAAGATAATCTTAAAAGTAACATGAGGACTAAAACCATAAGTAAAAAAATTAAAAGATTATAAAATAGTTAATCAAAAGTTAATGCTGCACATAAATATAAAATTAATAATACTGGAAAAGATGAATGTAATTACATGAAGTATTTATTAAATATTTTGAAATTTTCAAAATTCCATCTTCAGTAAGCTAAAGCAGTGATAGTTAGAATAAACTTATACTCCAGGAAAATAAAACAAACACATTAGCTTATCTCATGTGTAAATTAAATAGAACAGAAGTGACTGGATGTACTTTATACATTTATAAGAGCAACTGATTCAAGACTAATTTTTTACTTGTAGAAAAACTATTTAAAGGTTAAAATAATAAATTCTATACTGTTGTGGATGATCTCATAATGATTTGTGGTAATCCAATAAACTTGTCTCATCTACTTGGGCTCTAAACCACCTAGTCTCACTACTTAAAACACCCTTGTCATGTTTTGGGTCAATTTTATTAAACACTGGTTTCCATAATGACACTGTAGTTAAATATACATCTTTGGGTTTATTATCATGAAAGTTTGACAACAGAATTAGAAACAAAATTACTTTTACTCTCCAGAAAATAATTTTTATTTAAGCCACATTTTGCCATGGGATTTAATCCAGACTAGCCAAAACAGAATATGAGAGTTTAAATTAATTTGTACATTGCAATACTTAACATACAAGAGTAAAAGCTGTTTCCACTTATTTGAAATAACATATCATTATGACCCAAATCGTAACAGGCACACATCATTCTGAACACAACTGGAGAGCTAAGAACAAAGTCTAAAATAGAATTTTTTGCTAGTGGGTTGTTTCACTTGTTTCACATGCCATGTCAAACAATAACACCCTCATCCTAGAAAGGGGTTTCAACCACATGTGAAGACAGACTGACTGAAACAAACTCCCTACTGATACGTGTTTTGTAAAAACAAAACTTTTTTTGGCAGTATAACTATCAATTTTCTCACAAGATTTTGGCTTTTTTTTTCTTAAGATTATCCCTTACACTTTATTAAAGCAGTCATTTTAAAAGATCACCAATACCTAATTAATGAATAGCAAGAAACCTCATTCAAGTAACTTATCGAAAAGACTTCTGGTCAAAGTTTCTCTTACCAGACTATGTGAACTCACAAGATGTTTGTCTTCAATTAAACCATTTAGAGACACTCCAAATATTCAACATGATTAAATTAAAACCTACCATATGGAATAAAATCTCTACTCTTAATCCATCATATAGAACTACTCATCCTATCTGTTGATTCAAATATAGAGGATTATCTCTAGTAATCTCTAAAACATGCTAAATAACTCCTCAAAAATCTACTCAGTGTATTATCCTTCAAACTTTAAAGCATCCCTCTATACTTAATTAATGACAAGTTTTAAAAATAAAACACATAATGAAGTTTATAATGCCCTTCATTCATTCTTCATGAAACATTTCCAACTTTGATCAAACACTACAATCTCATGCACAAAGTTTTATCAAAAATTCAAACTACTTTAACAGTATTGTGGAGTCCATTAAAAAACCAAACTAATAATAATAGCTCTGGTGGTAATGATCCCATTAATCATGCAAAGAATGAAAAACATGGCACACTAAAAACTGCACCATTTCATACATGAATACATGATATGATTAAAGTATTTTACACTACAAAAATAATTTCCCAATATGCATCACATACATTACTTACATTAATTTTTATCTTTCTAACAACAGAAATTGAATTATTACTTATTCAGTTAATTATTTAAAAAATAAATATATCTTTCAAGTGTTAACAATGTCCCCCATGTCTAGTTAAAACAAATTAACTATTGTTGCAATACCTTTGAAAGTATATAGAGCCAGAGGTTTTGAAGTCTGGTGATAAGCAGATGAAAATGGTCAATTAACCACAAAGAAATGTTTGCCCATTACAGGGTAACCTCCAGCTAACAGCTAGTACAGATTATACTGCTAGATAGGCTGTAGCAAGTATGGCATGGGCCAGCCTCAAACTCACAACCATCCAACTACAAGCACAAAGCCACAGTGGCTCTAGACACCTTTCAAAAATAACAATTAAAGCTCCCAATAACTTTCTGCTGAGCCATTTCAAGGTATAGAGATAAAACACTAACTAGTGGCATTTTCCCTAGTGCCATTATCAAGAAACACTTTATTAATTGAAATACTGTGTATAATTTAAGTCTCCTACTTTAACAAAGAATATTGACTAAAAGAAAAGGTTTCATAGTAGAGCTATGAGGAATGTTCCATGAATGAAAAAGGGCATAATTTAAAATCTGAAAGAGGCAACATGTGTGTCAGTTAAGACATTTTTCTGACAGGACAACTGATTTATGAGACGAGTTGCTACTACAAGAAATTAAAGACAGAATTTTCAAGGATTTTACAAAGGAAGTCAGTATTTCCTTAAGTACAAAAAGTGGATTTCAGGTTTTACTTTTCTCAAGATTGAGTAACCACAGACAGCTTTAAAAAACAGAATGATTCATTGTCACAACTGGTTGTAACTAGAGTAGTGTTCAACCTTTCAAATTTTAAATTTGTTCTCTATTCTTAATGCTAAGACTTGTCAAACATCAGGATAGTCTAACAGTTACACAAGGTTTTGTTTTGTAACACACAAAAACCACGTACTATAGTTACTTTATGATCCAGTAAAAACTAAGAATGTGACAATTATTATTATTATTGCCCATGTAAAAACACGGCACACACTTCTTCTCACAGCGTTGGTGAATTGTATCAACAACAGGATCCAATCTCAGGTCAGGCAAGAACATGCGAGTTATGTGAAACATAGATTTCAGTTGAAAAACTTTAACAAAAAAAAATGTACAATATCCATAACTTGGAAGTTCTTACATATCCTTACAATAAGGAATGATGAAACAGACTCATTAAATAAGATACGATATATTATAAAATATTTAATATTGTCATTTTGAACACTGCAGATTTCATAAGAAAATGCAACATATATTCTTATATAAAATCCACAAAATTGTATAAATATCAACGATGAGTTTCAAGCTCATAAAATCCACAGATAGAATACTAAATCTTTGGTCTGTAAGTTCGAAGTAAAAGTAAAGCTTAGATTATCTACCTTATTTCTAATCTAAAAGACAATAGCTAAAACTTTACAATATAACTTACGAAAATGAGTATCATACTTTTAACGTAGTTTTACAGCTACAATTCAACTTCAAACTTACATCTCACAGAATGAAAAGCAGTATTTCCATTATTTGTGAAACTTTTTCCAAGTCGTAACTCTCGAACTTCATTATCCAGGCCAAGTCTCTCAGCTATTCGACTACTAGTTGTTGTGATAGCCATGACAATAGTTGTGCAGATTCACTCGCACTACGCTACTAATCAACTGAAATTTTTAAGACCTAAAGGTTTTACAATTATAAGCTGGGGTTGTGGTGGTGACAGTTTTGGCACAAGTCAAAATTTTAATACAAGAATAGTGTATGTCACTCACATTTAGTTATTAAAGACGTAGCTTGGAGTCTAAAGTTAACAGGTATCTCATTTATAATTTAGTCCTTGTGCTGGAAATAAGTCTAGAAAGCTTAAATTAAAAGTTGTAATTTATAAGTATAGTCACACAAGAGGTCCATAGTCAATTATACTTCTTAAGCAAAGATAATTCAACTTTCCACTTTAAAGTTTTAACATTTTATGAGGCCTTAACGTTATACTTAAAGGCCCTATAAATAATACTAGGATAGAAAAATTGTCTCCAAGTTTATGATATTGCATGGACACACCGTCCTACAACAAGATAAAAGTATAAATGACTTTCATGTACATGTAATATAAAATCTGACAACAACCTTCACGATTCGTTCACAGTGTGAAAAACTAGGCTAAGTCTGACAAGGTCGTACAAGTATGACACGCATGCGCTTTTATAAATAGCATTTGTTTCCGCAATTGTGTGTTCCACTTCTCTATATTTTTAGCTTTTATTTTTAAATTGAGAGAACAAGGACGTATACAAAACGAACTTTCACCTTTAATTACATTATATTTATATTCTCAAATAAAACAGTGGTGCATAGAGAAATTACACTTCACCTTTAAGTTATTTCACTACGTAATTGTTTCGTTTGTTTGAAGTTAAACACAACACTATACAATGGGCTATGTGTGCTCTGCCCACAACGGGTATCGAAACTCGGTTTCTAGTTTATAGTGTTATAAGTTCTAAGACATACCGCTATGCTACGTAATTATTAACGGAATTAATGGTGCCGATGTTTGTTCCTTTTTTTTTTCTTTATCGTACTTATTAATAAATATGGTAAGACTAAGGGGCATAAATATAAATTTTGGCAGGGTAGGAGATGTTTTAACACTTCAAACTTCATAATGCAGTTTTCTAAAAGGAAGTCAAAGAGTCAATAGTATCTCATTCCTAAGCAGTTACATTAAACCAAAAACTAACTTTTACAGTTAAAATGCCGCACAACTGAAAATGCAAAGATTATTCAGCAGTATATTAAAACTCTTAACATTGAATCTTCTCAGCTACAGCCCAGCACACCTAGCAATACTCCACACTGTCTTAAATAACCCTGTCTCAAAATAATGAGACATATTTCAAGAATTCTCCATTTCTTGGGGAAAAGGTATAGAAACGTGTTGTTTTATGAAGAGTTTGTAAATAACAAAAGAAGGAGAAAATCGTGAGTCCAGTATAAACAACAAAACGAAACAGCTTTTCTCCACATAATAAACAAAATACAATTTGTAAAGTTGTTTGGAAACACTAATCACTAAGTGAACTGAGGATAAATAAATAAATAAGATATAAATTCAAACGAAACACAAAAAATGAAGATACTGGTCGGCTTCGTAGATAGAAAGAAACCAATACAGTACCACTTCTCATACAGTGTTTCTGTTTTGAACTGAGATAAATAACTGACTGAAAATTAAAAGTACCAATCCAAAAAGTTACAGAGGTTATATACATCAGCCAATCACAACTAGGATCAGTTTTTTTTTTTCTGCTCTTGGGTTGTCTATATAACAGTTACGAGAAAAGTGCACTCAGTAAGAGACAACTAGTCACTAATACGTAAAAATTCAATGTGATAGTCAATATATAATGTAGACCAACACTTACTGTAGCATCTTTACAATGTTTCACCGAGTCATAATGAATTTTCTGATTCGCATACCATGTATCATAATGAAATGGACACATATTTTCTCAGATTTTTCATATACTAAAATGTAATTATAGAAATTATGACATAAACTTGTCACAGTTTGGTTTGTTTTGAATTTCGCGCAAAGCTACACGAGGGCTATCTGCGCTAACAGTCCCTAATTTAGCAGTGTAAGACAAGATGGAAGGCAACTAGTCATCACCACCCACAGCCAACTCTTGGGCTATTCGTTTACAAAAGAATAGTGGGATTAACCGTAACATTATAACACCCCCACGGCTGAAAGGACAAGCATGTTTGGTGTGACTTGGATTCGAACCCGCGACTCTCGGATTAGGAGTCGAATACCTTAACCACCGAGATATGCCAGGCCACCCAAGTCACCCATAATCTTCAATGAAGTGTGTTCCACGATTTCCTCTAACTTATCTGAAAAACTTACTCGGTTTTCTACTTGTTATAAACTCACACTTAAGTTTAAACTGAACATTGCATTGTGTATGGTGTCTTCCTTTCAATAATTGTTATTACATTATTTGTTTAAATTTTTAAAAAATGCTGTGAACCAACAAATCTGTAATGTTGCAAATAAGAGAAGAAGTCGCTGGAAAATTATTTCAGGTTATTGTTTATGTCGGAATTCCCAGTATAAAACAACAGAAATTACTCTTGATTAGGTGTATAGGTGTCATCATCTATGTCAGAGGTGGCCAAACCTTACTTAACGTAAGAGTCACATACGATAAATTTCAGATGTTTGAGAGCCACAAGACATGAACAAATATTACACACACATTTTTAATGTTACATAAACATTTTGTTCCATAAATTTTATATAAATATTAATAAGTACATGTGCATAATAATATTTATTCATGTATGTAGTTTTTAAACTATTAATTTGTATTAGTTTCAATAATCACAAAGTGCACACATATATACCAAATGTTTTCAAAATCCTGGCTGATTATTGTTTCAACTACATTGAGCTTATTTAATACGGTAATGAACTAAGGAAACATCTGAGAAGAATAAATATGCAGATTTGCATTTCATTAACATTAAATGAAACTGCCAAAAATAAAAATAAAATGGGTAAAAACAGGTATTTTTAACAATATTTATTTGTCTTAGTAAATATCTGGTCAATACATGGAGGAAAATATGTAAAACAATAAAATTAGAGATACTTTAATTGGATATCACCTAACAAAATTTTAGTCTCATCATAATATTTTTCTGACACAAACATACATTGATACAATTATAAGGCTATTTACTGCTAGTAGAGATCGTGCGAGTTTCCATCTTGGTTGTGAGTCGTTGAAATTCCGGCTGATATTGCTATCAAGTCTGTACGAATTAGCTCCATCAGGTGTTGATTTGTAAGGATTGAACGATGTTTCGACAATGATTTACAGCAGTATGTTATTCTGAAAATTGAGATGAGTCGCACATTGGTTTTCTTCAGTTCAGGATAGTTTATTTCTGGAACTTGTTTTTAGAACAAAATTGTAGAATGGTATTTATGGATCATCTTTAGACCCAGGTACTTTTGTAGTTTTATTAGTTCCACTTCCACAGCAGATGATTCTGTAACCAGAAGTTCGAAAATTAAACAATCATCATTGATCACGTCAGCCATGAATGGATTTAGAAGGAAAGCAAAACAGAGTTTCAGCTTCTTCAAGTCCTCAAACCCGTCTAGGAAATTATGAAGCAGTCCTTGTAATTTATCTTTGTATTCTTCCAGTTTATGGTCTTTTATTTTAATATCAGGGAATGTATTTACTCTCCTTTTGAGATTGGGAAAGTAGCTGAAGTTTCTAGACAATATGTCTCTTTGAAAAAGTCTTATTTTATCCTGAGAGTTGAAAATTGTCTGAGTAAGCTCAGAAAGAATCTTATCCTTCCCCTGGAGTGCCAAGTTCAGAATTTGTAGATGATTCATTATATCAGTAAGAAACATTAGATCTTGCATCCATTAATTATTTCCCAGTTGAGAATAGAATATGTGTGTTGTGTTTTTGAATTTCTCACAAAGCTACTCGAGGGCTATCTGTGCTAGCCGTCCCTAATTTAGTAGTGTAAGACTAAAGGGAAGGCAGCTAGTCATACCACCCACTGCCAACTCTTGGGCTACTCTTTTACCAACGAATAGTGGGATTGACCGTAACATTATAACGTCCCCACGGCTGAAATGACGAGTGTTTGGCGCGACGGGAATGCGAACCCGCGCCCTCAGATTACGAGTCGCACGCCTTAACACACTTGGCCATGCTGGGCCCGAGAATAGAATATTTTCTTTTCTTTAATCAAAGTAATAACAGGCTCCAACAGATCCACAAACCTATTTAAGACATTGCTGGTTGATAGCCACCTCACAATGCAGTAGAAAAAGGCATCACTGGGTTTATCTTCAAGCTTCAGTTCTTCAATAAAATTTTTGAACTGTCGGTGGGTCTTCCCATTTAAGCGTATGAAATTGACAATTTCAAGAACAAATTTCATAACATCTTCATACTTGAAGTATCTGGCTGCCAGGTGTTCATGATGAATAATGCAACAAACAGGGAGAAACTCTGGAAAGCTGAGATCACTTTTCATAAGTGCAGTTAATCTTGCATTCTTCCCCACCATTGTAGATGTTCCATCTATTGCAACAATGACGAGTTCATCCAGTGAAATATCAGCATTTGTTAAGGCTCTGTCAAACGCATTTTTAATGTCAACACCAAGAATTGTTTCTTTTAGTGTCACTAAGTCCAACATCTGTTCTTTCACAGTCACATCAAAGGAAACATAACGAACAAGTACCGCCAGTTGAATGTCTATAGATTCGTCAAGGGCTAAGCTGAATGCAAGGGAATTCTTTATGTCATTTTGCCTGCAACATCAGCACCGATCTAGGAGATACGTCTCTCTGTAGTGTGGCGTAAAGCTGGTGTTTCTTCTATCAGTCTCTGAAGTTTTGTGTTATTTGGATCTAACACTGCATCAACTTCGGCTACATTCTTCTTAACAAATTCATCATCAGATTATGGGCGTTTAGCACGAGAAATATTCCATGATATGACAAAACTAGCTTTAGTTGTTGTGTCAACTTCCTTACTAAACGTTATCAACAGTGTCTGATGGCTATTTATTGTGATTTTAACACAGTTAACCTGTTTTTCCGTAATTCTGATTTAGATGGATAATCAGACGAAAATTTTTTGTGATTTGTTTCATAGTGGCGTTTCAACTTACTAACTTTGTAGTCACTGAGTAACACATTGCAGATAAGACACAAAGGTTTACCTCCTTTCCTCCCACTCTGGCTTAAACTTTCTGTTTTCATCTTAATATTTTCGCTTCTTACAATTTGATGACGCCATCTTCCTTCACAAAATTTTCACACACACTTTTAAAAAACTAAAGTGAAAAAACAATAAGCTCCAACACGCGCAACATAATCAAACTCTATAGCACCCAGTATCACACAAACACTTCGCTAATTTCACCGCCCAAAACACAACCACACAACCCCGCTCCACAAACACTAAAACTAACTTTGTCAGCACCTGCTTGTATGATTACTGATTCTCCAGCACAATTCCTCTGTAATCCTTGTTGATCCGAAATTTATTTAATCCCCGACTCAAATCTAGCACAAAAATTAGAATTTAAATTATTAACTATATTTACTCACCATGAACATTAAACTTACATTTCAATACAGTGACTCTCAGTTTATAGCCAGTAAATAATTATGAAGCTTGCAAACGTTTTATTTACCTTTTATATTAATTGTGATGCGAAAAGAAGCTCATCCAATATATTTCCACGAGCCGCGGTTTGACCATCTCTGGTTTCTGTACATGATATGTCTGTGATATTTACGGCAGTGGCAGATTTTAGATTGTGTAGGCCTAGTGGCTGATAAATTTTGTGGGCCATACATCTCACGCAATTTTACATGGAATAAAATTATCAATTGACCCCATTAAGAGCATGGGCCCTGGGTCTAAGCCCTCTCTAGCTCCTACATAAACACGCCACTGACTTACGACCTTATTAGATTTACATATATCATATCGTTGATCGAGTGGCTTAGTGTGCAAATTTCTTGATTTCGTTTAACCATGTCTCTAATGTATTTGTAGAGGTGGCAAAAACAACATCTGATTGGTTTATGTAATGATAAAGACACAAAGGAATAACGCTGAAAGCCGAAATTTAAAATTCTTATAGCTTTTTATAATACGGACATACCGATGAATACTTGGTTAGAATAAAAGAGATCAATAACAGCCAATTCAGTTAGAATGAAGTACATGGTATGTTTAGATACAACTGAGGTAACTAAGTAAAACTGGGAGTGATCCAAGTTTTCTCAGAAGAAGAAAGTATATCTTTTGAAAGCGCTTAAGTCATAGGGTTTTTATTTCATTTCTGAATTATTTTGGGACAAATATAACTTGATGGTAAGCTTGTTAGGACTATAAATCAAATTTCGCAATTTAATGTTGTGGATATAATAAAAGAGTGACGATAAATCTCACTATTTGATCAGACAAGAGTGGTCCTAGAGTTTAGTGCTGTTACTTACAACTTTCTTTCATTTTGTATTTTAAATTCTTCTGGTTTATCCTATATATAAACTTATTCACAGTCATGGTATATATATATATATATATCATATTTTTCCATTAAATCAATTTTATCTTTAGTTGTATCAAGAATCTGGCTAACTTTGCTTATCGCTCTGTTTATGGGGAAAATATTTGTTTTCTAAATTGACTCATTATTTGATAAGATAAACCAGTTATAAATAATAGTAACAAATATTCCTTTTTTAAAACTTTTCTCAGTGAGTAATTTTAATCAATATTTTCATCCTTGTTTTTCACTTCTTTTGACAGCTCTGTCAGCAATACCAGAGTAACTTATAGTCCATGTTTATCAGTTCACAACAGATGCTAAGTATTTGGCCCGGCGTGACCAGGTGGTTAAGGCAGTCGACTCGTAATCTGATGATCGCGGGTTCGGATCTTCGTCAAATCAAATATACTCGTCCTTTCAGTCCTAGGGCGTTGTAAAGTGACGGTCAATCCCACTATTCGTTGGTAAAGAGTTGCCCAAGAGTTGGCGGTGAATAGTGATGACTAGCTGCCATCCCTCTAGTCTTACACTGCTAAATTAGGGATGGCTAGCACAGATAGCCCTCAAGTAGCTTTGTGCGAAATTCCAAAACAAACAAATAAACAAACAAGGTTTAGAATTATCACAAGAAATTGCTGGTTATTAAAAAGTGAGATTTTTAACATTGAGCAGCAACACAAAAGCCAATTAATTTTAACAAAAAGTGAGAAATTTAAATTTTTGCGAATTTTCTGCACCCTAAGTATAACGACAAGGAAAACAAAGTTACTCAATTCAATATGATGAGAAACCCACTGAAGTAAAAATATATTCTCAAGATGGCTGGTATGGATATTAAAACTTTAATTAAAATAAAGTACAGAACAACGTTTCGACCTTCTTAGGTCATCTTAATTAAAGTTTTAATACCCATACTAGTAGTCTTGAGAATATAAAGTTATTCAATGTGACGTCAATAAATTTGTTAGATAAATTGAAAGGTTAATTTGATATCTGACAAATACTGAGACGATCATTTATCGGGGGAAGTGATAAGTCTTCAGTTTTGCAACGCTAAAATTAGGATTTAGATTTCTCTCGTTGGACACAACAAATAGTCTGACGTGGCTGTTTTATAAAAACATCCACACTGGAATCAACAGGATGAACAAAGAAGTGTAATGGATCCATGAATAAAGATAACTTCGCTGAGTGATTATTTAAACTTAGAATATGAAAATATCTTTCTTAAGTAATATAGTAATTTACCCCCCACATACGTCGTTGAACGTCTTAAATCTACTATTAATATTTAAAATATTAAACATTTCATTTAACCAATAGAAAATGCGGCTGTATGATCCCGACTATATCTATAAAATTATTTCACTAATATACAATACTAAAAATATTGTTGCTTTCAATGGCTGTTGGATATACAAGACTGTATATTACACCAAGCATGCTCGACCTTTCAGTAGTGGGGGCGTTATAATGTGAGAGTCAATCCCACTATTCGTTGGTAAAATAATAGCCCAAGAGTTGGAGATGGTTGGTGATAACTAGCTGCCTTCCCTCTAGTCTTATAGATAAATTAGAGACGGCTAATGCAAACAGCCCTCGTGTAGCTTTGCACAAAATTCAAAACAAATCAAACCCAGGTAAACAGTCATAACTTGTACATGATCTTTATCGTTTTTTACTGCTACATTTAAATCGGCGTGTTTACTCATTATTATCAGCCAAACTTTAACACAGTAGATTAGTGTGTGGTTAAGCAGCATATTTTTTAGGGTTCATCTAGTTTCATTTTGTTATTAAATGTTCACTTTGCAACAATAAACAAGGTTTAAAATGTGGGCTTTTGCAGTAGAAAAAGTACAGCAGTTAGTCTTTGATTTTAGGGTTAAAGTTGAGCCTACTATATACACAAGTTATAAACTGAGTTTCTTTTTTCATTATTCATGCTTAGAATTCAACATTAAAGCTGAATTTTAACGTTGTATTATTAATGAGCCTAATGGGTAACTACAAACTACTAAACAAATAAACTATTCATAAAATTATTTGCATAGTATCCAATTTTGAGCACGCATACCAGTATAGCTCATTAATTTTTGTTTCGACTAAAATGGCTGAGTTGGTAACATCCTAGAAGTAGAACATTGGAAATGTACAATATAAACAATTTGTACAAATTGTAAATCACGTTTAATCTAAATAAAGTTAATTGTGTGATTCCATTAACAAAACAAATGAATGGTGTAGTAACAGTTTTTGTAAAAGTGAGGTTTATTAGTTGAAATTGATTTCCAAGATCCAGGAAATGTTTTAAATAATCCAGTAACTTAATGGATATGTTTTTAAAAACTTTAAAATGGGAGTCATTTTTTTTCAAAAGCAAAGAAATGCACTAATTGAATAAGTGTAACAGCCACTAACAAAGTTTTTTTAAAGTAACAAACTACTAACCGTTTTATCTTTAAATACAAAATGATTCCAAAAATAAGTCCTACTTTTTGTATTTTCACTTTGCTGTGCTTTACTTTGATCAGTAGAACTTGTAAGAAAATCAATGGTTAAACACAGTTTAAATATGTAAAATTTGGGGCAGCTACAGTGCAATAAAAACAAAATAGTAATATATGTGACATTCAATCATGTAATTTATATAAATACATCCTTTTCAAAAGAAAGCTTGAAGCTGCAGTTCTTCAGGACATAATAAAAAAGTTAATTTTCAAAATGTAAAAGATATGAAACACATTAAATTTATCTTTTATTTGCTGTAAAAGTAAACCTACTTCTCATGTGAACTCTGATTAAAGGTTTGAAAGATAATATTTAGTCGTTTGATACCTGTGGTTAAGAATTGTACACCTTTGTTTCACATAACCATTCTTAAAACATTAGCCTTTCTGCTCATTTTCAATGAATACAATAAATAACAGATAAATATTTGTTTATTCTACTCTATGTTTCAGCTTATGCCTTCATTAAGGTCCTATGAACATTTGTAGACACTAGATAAAGGCAAAAGCTGAAGTGTTGGGTAGAATACATTTTTCTGTAGTTGTTTGTAATTTTCATTAAAAACTGTTTCCCTCCTTAAGTCATTACTGAAAGTTAAAAAAAATAATTAAACTTTATGCCCATTGACAAGTGTTTTTAGGATTCCTTAGGTCTTGGGTTGATAGTAACTACAACCTTCTGTCAACACAATATGACCAACGGAGAATGAAGTTCAAGATAAAAATCTTTGTTAGACTGTACAGCTTACGAGCTTTTTAAGTGAAATAGGATTAAAGACTTGAAAAGAGATTACTTAATTGTTTGATAGCTCTGGACACGTCGCAAGCTACTTGTCTGATGAAGAGTACTGGCTTGCAAAATCATTTTCTTAAATTAAAAAAAAAGGCAACTCTTCAACCTATTTTTTAATGTCATTATTTTGTCACCCATGCAGTTAATGATATATTTCGTTAATGAATGAAAATTACCTATAGTATATGTAATGAAAGAAAATTGTCAATGTGTAACCCAATTTAATACAGCACTGACAAATTCAAAAACTGTGAAGAAATGTCTGTTGAAACTTCTTTTGTACTACAAAACATATGGACTGTTCTTGTATAGAAGCTGCAATGTAATATCTAGAGTTTTTAAATTTAGTTGTAATGATTTCTACTTTTATTTCTGAAGTATAGTGAACTTGCAAAAAACCAAATAAATATATTTTTTTTAAATTAATAATATGCTTAAATTTATGTATAGTTCACAAGGTTTCCACAAATAAGGCAATATTTTTTTGGTTTTTTAAATTAAATCTAATATGGGGTTTCACTGGTTATGGGATATTTGGGAACTTTGTGTAAGTACCTTAAAATGTGTTTTAAAAGTACCAATGAATGCTACGAAAAAAGATCTAAGAGTATCTTCAAACTAATGTAAGTGTGAGATTACATTTTCTTCTATAATTTATGTTAAAAATAAAACAAGAAACTACATATTAAGAGCAATTCTAAAAACAGACACCTAGCTTTGTGATATAACATGCCAATTGAACTCCAAACATCAAAAATTCTTTACAAAGAAGAAATGTTATCAAAAAACAAAAATTCACACAGTTGAAACCCAAGTTGAACCAGTGACTAGAATAAAGAACTTCACATGGTTTCTTAGCAACTACAAGTATCTTGATTTTTTTTTTTTCAGTAAGAATATGAAGAGTAATTCTGTAAGTCCAACTGCAAAATGAACATTTACAGTTACTATGTATAATACCTATAAATACACATTATATTCTTTTAACCCTACCTTTAAATACATAATCATTTATTGAACCTTATCTAAGAACACATTTCAAAAGGCACGTCATTACTTCTTACGCCTATCATTCCAAGTATTATAAAATAAAACATAACAAATATAGAAAAAAGGACATTAAATTAACTTCATGACAAATTTTCCTGTAGAATAAAATCTAAGACTAGAGAGAATAACCAATTAATCTAACTTCTATTGTGACATTAGTAACAAACACATGATTAGTACTATAGACATTGGTACAAAAGAAAAACACTTTTATTGATCCTTTGACAAATGTATTTTAAAACAGAATGTTTCGTCAAACTGATTCATACATTACAAATATAAATTTACTATCAGACTACTTGCTGGCAACAGAAAACGTTTAGAATGATAAACACGTGTATATGTACTAGTATTACCTTTGTTGTATAAAACAGATCATGCACGGTGCCAAAACATTTTCACAATTTAAAATAAAGACCTATTACAATTATTGACAAAACACCTGCTCATGTAACTTGAAAATTTTAAACACGGGCATGACCGATGAACAACCTTATGGAAGTAGCCAGGTAAAGAAAGGTTCAGTGTAAAAACAAACATTTATAAACGTTTTTAATTTGCTTTCTGTCTTCCTTATAAACAGGGTATTCTAGATGTAAATTCTAGAGATAATACATATGAAAATATCTATAAAGAAATAAAGAGAAAGACAACCAATACCATCTTTGTATTTGTTTAGAAAATGTATATTTTAACAATATATTCATTTTCCAAACATTCTTTTTAACAACTACTATTATATTTTGTTTATTTTTTCTTAAGCTTTAACTTAGTTTTAAAACAATATAGAGAGAAAGAAAACATGTTACATTACTGCACAAGCTACTGTCAAAATACTCTGTGTATCACATGGTTTCTGAACATTTAACATGTCACATGGTTTTAAGAAAAGGTGTATTTCTATATAAATGTGTCTTTTTATGACAACTAGAAATAAAAGTATTTTATTCTGGCCAACAAGTAATCCCATAACTAATTTCAATACATAACCTCATTGTTGGAAGTTCGTGGCCTCTTTATTTTCTCCAGGTTTTTTGTAATAACATCATGGACTGTTGCCTAGAAATCAGATACAAATTTCATTAGTAAATACTATATTATGTATCTCAGAACAGCTAGTATGGATATTAACACTTTTATTGATAAGGAGGAATGTTTTGACCTTCCTAGGTCATCTTTCTTAACCTGAAGATGACCTAGGAAGGTCAAAACATTCCCCCTTATCAATAAAAGCTTTAATACCAATACCAGCCATTCTAAGATATATTTTTATTTCAAGTGAATTTCTCATGATCAAGAAATACATTAATTTCTTACATTCTGCTATAGCTAAAAAATATTTCAGAACTTTACCATACCATCAACCTGGATAACAGGTGCACTTTTTCATTTTGCAAGTATATTAAACAAAACAAAAACTTTGTAAAAAGTTTGTGGCAAGTTAATACAGAAATGCAAGTCAAAAAAACATCATAAAGATGAGTGGATCTAATCATTAAGCACTGTAAGGTAAATTTCCACTGTAAAAGGAAATAGCATAGCATAAAATAATTGTGTATGTGAAAAACTTTTATAAATTAGAAAAAATTCCATATAAAAATTAGAGCTTTTGGTCTTTTTTCCCATCTTCTCACAAAATTTATTCAACATACTTAAACCAGTGATTTAACCATGCCAGTTCCCATTCACTTGTACAACCTACTGTGTTGAACTAGCTATACACACCTAGGTAACTAACGATCCGATTCCAAAGGTCTCTTAAATACTAAAAAGAAAAGAAAAAATTCTCTAAGATACTTTATTATAGAAGCCATAAAATCAAAGCTGTGTCGTCAATGATTTGCAGTCATTTATGTGATGGTACTTCAGATTCTAGCTCAAATAAAGCATTGATTTCTTACTCTGACTGTTCTTCAAATTGACATCATTTTATTTCTGATGCAATAAATTCTTCTACATTCATTATACTTTCTTGCATGAACCCTTGAGTAATAGATCAATGCGACACGTATATCTTTACATCCAACCTCAGAGAAATACACAACAGAAATGGTATTAGTAGAGTCCATAGTTGGCTGCAAAGTATATTATGACAACTGATGTTTTGTATTAGCTTAGAGTTTTTGAAACTGCTTCAAGATGTTCCAGAAGTTTCTACAGTGTTCTGGAATTCAAGTTGTGTAACTTTCCTGAACATTTAATGAAAATAAGTTACATCACTAGCCTAACACAATGTAAACCCTAAACGAAAAATGTCATCAAATCCTCATTGTACAAAATGTAAAATGGAAAAAAATTATTCAGAAATTAGAATCAGTTACAATAATTGAGAAATTACTGTACATCAGTCATATGGACTCATCCTATGCTGAGCAACGTAACAGCTTAAAATAATACAAAGTACGACTTACATAATGATTTTTTACTTCACTTAGCACTAATCGTAGTCCAAGATACTCCTTTTCATCCAGCTCATCTACCGTTCGTCGATAATCCTCCTGCAAGCCAAGCTTATTGTGAATCTCACATTCCAAATTCATATAAGATATTACAGGATTAATGTGCACTATAACTGTAAAAACATGAATTTCAAAACAAATACACTGCAGGCTATTATCCTAAATTCCTAAAATTAGTGAATATTAATAAACTTTCAAAATTAAAGCAATTTCATATGCTGTATCACATCCAAAATTAAAATTATAACAACAAATAGTGGAACTATGAAATGTTGTTACTTCACCTTAACCCATCATTCAAAGTAATCTTTAAAAGCCATCAATTTCACTTAATCATAAGAGCAACAGTACAGAACTACATTTTATCATTATGCCTACAAATATACTGTAATTTTTTTTCAGGGAAGATATTTTTTCTCATGAGAAAATATTGAAAAGTGTTAAGTTAATCGAACGATAAATTTTTAAGAAATGAAAAAAAAAAGAAATAAATGCAAGAATATTTTGCAAAAGGATCAAAATAATTTAACTACACATATAGCATGTATATTCAGTAAACAAGTACAAACACTAGCTCATTGCATAACACTAGAAAATATTCAGACAAATTAATACATTGTGATTTTTGCTTTGTATCATATATCAGGTCATCCCTCAAGTAATGTTCGATTTTAGGTTTAAAAAAAGAGAAAGGATTTCAAAGTTTTAATGTTATTTAACCAATAACATATGTTCCATTATTATTAAATTCTTCCTGCCAATGATTCAAAAGCTTCTGAATGCCATGTCTGTAAAATTCTTGGGGTTTGGAGGAAAAGAATGTACAGAGGATAGTTTTGATATCTCACGTGCTCCAAGCTCATCTCCATCAAGATAGTTCTGCAAACTTTGGAATAGATGATAATCAGATGGGACAAGGTCTGGAGAATAAGGAGGATGTGAAAGTTTTTCCCAGTCTAGCTCTTCAACCTTTGCAGATGTGATCCTCACTGTATGGGGCCGTGCATTATCCTGGTGTGACACAACACCTTTACAATTGATCAAAGCAGGCCTCTTTTCTTTCAGTGCAACATCCAAGTGCTCTAACTGTTGAAAATAGAAGTTTGATGTAATCATTAATAGTGGCAGCAACTCAAAGTGGATCACACCAACAATATCCCACCAAACACTTAACAAGATTTCACTAGGGTGGAGGTCCATTTTGGGCCGTGCTTTAGCCAGTTTCCTGCACTGAGCTATTGTCTGCAGCCCTTAAAATTTTTATATAATATCTATTTTTCATCTCCCGTCACTATCCTGTCCAAAAAAGATGAGTTACGTTCACGAGAGTTACTCTGAGGTTGGCTTCTGTCAAATCATGAGAGACTCATTTTACAAGTCTTGACACCTTTCCCAACTGTTGCAGATAATGGTGAACTGTTGAATGGGTTGAATTAAGTTTATGTGCTAGTTTCTCAACTGTTACAGCATGATTTTCATCAAGTGCAGCCAGCAGCAAGTCATTAAACTCAACAGGATGACCTGAACGCATGGTACGTCACTTAAGTTGTAGTCACCTGATCTGAACTTCTGAAACCACCTTTGACATTTTCTTTCATTGAAAGACTCTGCACCTTAAACACCTTGAATGTTTCGTGTAGTTTCTGTCACACTAGTGCCTTTTTTTAAACTCATAAAATTAATTAATTAGGCATTATATACCTAATCTGCTCCTCAGATACATCCATCTTCTTAAGGGTTTATTTGATTAATGATCTGAAAAAGTGAAGTTGGGTTAGTTTCTTTTATTTGTCTGAACATCTTTATACACATCCTACTACATATTTTAGTCATTAAAGCCTTCTACAAAGACAGAAATTATAATGCACTTCCTGTATTAACTTTTCGGACACTACTTATGGGATGACCTGATCGTTTAGCAAGGAAGGACTGTAAAATGTCATTCCAAACATCCTGTAACACTTTCCACAATCCAACCATGTTGTTTAGTTGCCACAAACTTTCTCAGCATCCATGTGACCCCATATGGCCTCAGTGATGTTTATACTAGGACCAGTTGAATGTTCTATCAGCTTTATTCTATATTGAAAACATGGTTTCACTACAGTGGTTGTATTCTTGGTGTCTCTGTCTTGCTAAAAGAAGAAATTCTGTCCAATGACTTGTTCTTGAAGGAATGGCATGGTGGATCAGAATTTGCCAGTATCTGTTAGCAGTCAATTTTATGCAAGTCACAACTCTGGCTGAGATGCATCCTGGCAACTGTACTTATCCACCCATGTAATTTACAGTAGTTGTCATGCACCAACTGACATACAGCTCTCCAGTCCACTTTCTAATAAATTCCCATTGATTTCTGCTAAACAGATCAAACTAACTCAACAGTAAGTAGTCTTTTTGTAAGGTTTGAACATCCTACTGTTACATTTATTTTACTCATTTAAGCATTTTTGATTTGTTGTCTCTTCTCAATAAAGGTTTCCAAGCAGTTACACACTCATTAATTTCATCTTATATTATTGTATAATTATTGTATATATAATTGTATTTTATAGTTCTTGAAGAAACATTAATATCCATACTTGTATCAAAGCCATTCACACAAAACTCTACTGGACCATTGAATGAGTTCTGCAGAGAATTCACTTAAGAACTTTACATCACCTTCAGAAAGTTTGAGTTTTCTTCCTGGATGACAACACCAATTACATGAGTCCTCTTTTAGGGACTTGATTTTGCACTGGGCAAATAGTTCAAGTAGTCCAATCTGTCTGCAGGAGTAACCTTCTGTATCTAAAACTTTGAATTTCTATATGCATTTTGTAATTTCCTTCGCAGGAGCCACCAAGTTCACTACAAGTTTCAAAAACTAAAACTCAATGTTGGTTATCATATATAGTCCTTGTGATGGTTTAGGACTTTCATATTGATATGTAATCATGTTGTGCTACATCAAGACAACATTACCATTTTCTCTTATGTCTGTTGCACATTAAACCCACTTTGTTCTCTGTTTCCATAATTATTTACAATATTGTAAACACTGAAATGAATGTTTTCATTGCTACTGAATAAAAAAAAAGTCTGAAAAACATTATAAATGAATTAAAATATATGATTGTTGATAAGAACTTATTTATTTACTCATTCTTATAAGAATAAGTTAGTAGTAGCTTTTTTTCTTTTGTAGTACAAAGCTGCATAATTGGCTATCTGTGTTCTGTCCACCACAGGGATTTGAGCCCCAGATTCTGGTGATGAAAGTCTGCAAATTCCCTGATGACTCACCAGGAGACACCTCTGCGAATTATAACAAAATCAGGAACTACTAAACACATGCAATTTGAAGTTTACTAGCTCTAATGTTTGTTTGTCTGTATTAAGTAAAGCTACAAAACAGACTATGTGTGCTGCACTCACCATGGTACTAATACTATTATAAAAACTTTACAGATGCAGTAAATAATTTGTATTTGAACATTAAATACCCTAATAAAGTGTAGTTAAGTCAATCTTTTATTTTCTTTAAAAACAAGTAACTGCAGAAGTATTCTTTAGTTATAAAGGAACAGAAAAATTATTATCTTTACACTACAAAGAGGAACACTGACTTTAAACAATTAAAAGGTTCTGGAGTTGCTAATTAAACAAGTTATAGTAAGTTTAAAGTGCCCCACTATATGTAAATAACATAACAGAATTATTTGTATATAAAATTACTGCTTCTTTTTAGAAACTTTTCAATTTTAATGTGCCAAGTTATAAAAACATTTTTTTACCAACAGATTTGTTACTTCTTGTAATACACAACTCAGTACATCTTTTGTTGGAGTCATGTCAGCCTTGTTTTCCCTAATTGTAATGAGATTTTTTTAAAACTTACTATGTGAGGATATTTTGCAACTTTTGATACAATTTTAGCTCTTGTCATATAGTATCGAGACAGCTGATCAAAGTATGAAGCACCTTCACTTTCCACTGTTCTGATTTCTCCCAATGTATCTTCCTAGAAAAAAATAAGTGATTCAAAGTTTACAAAGTGCCTGTTGTTTTAATAACAGATTTAATTTTATTAACTCAAAAAAGTTTTCCTTAAATAGTTTCAAATATAAATAAGATTAATGATCCAACATAACATTTCATAAATAAATACAAAACCACTTCTTGAAAGTAAAACACATACATATTAAATGTATTAATATAAAACATACCTTACAGAAAAACATTCTACATTAAGTTTTATACAATTTTAATACAGAATCTAACTTAACATTCTCACTATGTGATCAATCAATGTGATCAGCCTTTTAGCCTCAGTGTAACCAGTTTCCACTTGGTAATTTTTAATACATTTTATCTTCTCAAAATATGGAAGACTTTCAGTAAACAAGTCCCTTCTTTACAAAAAACACTTATAATTGATCATTTTTGCTAAACCTTCGTATATGAATATATGAAGCCAATGTTAAGTGCTTTGAGTGCAAAGCAATTTTCACATTAAGATTAAAAATACTTTTCTACATCTGAAAATTGTAAAATTTCACTTGCAAAATCTCCAAAACATCCTAATTGAATATGAAACATTTTCTTTCAGTAAAACCTTATATTTTATCTGTTATTTTCTTTATCATAACTCTACATGCATTTGGTCAATTTAACCAACCTTGTAACCACTATAAAAAGTAAAATGTAAATTATTTTTATCTTTCTTGAGTTACTACAAATTGTGGGTGACTAATAATGCTGCTACACAAGTTGTAAGTCTGTCAACAAATGTACTCATGTTACTGTATTGAATGATGTAATACACGAGCTATTCACAAGCATTACCTTACCTTATATAACTTAATGTTCCAATTATAACATGTTAGTTACTTTTATAATAATAAGTAATGGTTATATATGAATAATATGAAATATACCACTTACCCATGACCTAATTTATTTTGCTATCAATTGCCAATGAAATTTAAGCCCACATTTTTAAAAATATTAATGGTACTAATACCAATAATTTTTTGCTTGCTTGTTTTTGAATTTTACTCAAAGCTACAGGAGGGCTATATGCACTAGCTGTCCCTGATTTAGCACTGTAAGACATGAGGGAAGGCAGTTAATCATCACTACCCACCACCAACTCTTGGGCTACTCTTTTACCAACAAATAGAGGAATTGAGTGAAACATCATAATGCCCCCACAGCTGAAAAGGGTGAGCATGTTTGATGTGACAGTGAATCGAACCTGCAACCCTTAGATTACAAGTTGAGAGTCCTAACCACTTAGCCATGCTGGGCCACTCAATTTTATTTTTAATTTCTTAAGTAATTCACCTGAGAATACAGAATAACAACACATACAAAATAAACACTGTTCTACAACTATCATAATTTATCTGTCTTTCTAACTATGGCATAAGAGCCAGTAAAAATTTAGTCAAGTTTGACGATTTTAATGCAAAAGAAATTTGCAAACTGAAGAGAAAATAGATAATTCTCTGTACAAAAAACAACATAATATAACACATCATTTGAAATATTAAAACCTTGGCTTTCTATTGGTTATAAACAATATAGTATAAAACAAACAGAACTGTTGTCAATTTGTGAAAAAATGTGTCAGAGGTGTGATAAGTAGGTCTGATTTACTGCTCCACAAACAAATACAATTGAAGGAGATGAATACTATCCTTTGCCTTGCAACATCTATACTAAAATGAGAAATTTACATCAAACTCCACACTTCCTGAAGGTGTGGTAAATAAATTAGACAAGAGGGAAGACTTAGAGAACAAATGTCAGTTCTCATACTAGAGGAGACAGAATTTTTTAAAAACATTTCCTTGTAAAATTAAAAACTTAAAAATTACATCAAAATATGGTTTTTCAACTATATTGTTATGCCCAATTTATTTGTATACAATGATAATATAGAAGTTTAATCAAATTTTGAATACAAATCTCAAAAAAGTTGCAGCATACACAATTTGACCGACCTATGATAAGAGATCCATTTAATTTTATTTTGGTAACTTTCCACATCTCCTTCAAAAACCACAAAAATATACATTTTAGTTAAAATACAGAAATATCAAAATAATCAGATTTATTTTAAAAACTGTTCCTTACCCAGTGGCAAATTTACTGTTGTGTGTGAGCCCTACATCCCATGTAATTTTTCATAGAATAAAATTGTCAATGGGTCCCTATTATGACCATGATCCCTGGGACTGGTTTGGGTTTGAATTTCGTGCAAGGCTGAATGAAGGCTATCTGTGCTAGCCATCTCTAATTTAGCAGTGTAAGACTAGAGGGAAGGCAGCTAGTCACCACCACCCACTGCCAACACTTGGGCTACTCTTTTTACCAATGAATAGTGGAATTGACCATCACATTATAATGCTCCCACAACTGAAAGGGCAAGCATGTTTTGTGCAACAGGGACTCAAACTCACAACCCTTGGATTATGAGACGAATGCCTCAACCACCTGGCCATGGCAGGCTGCCCTGGGCCTGAGACCCCTGTTGCCCCTATACAGATATCTCACTGTACTTACCAACACCTATGTTTAATGGATTTTCATTTTTATTTCAGTAACTAATGTACAATATAGCTTGTCAAATGTAATAAATCTTATGCTTCTGTTCGCTGCAACATCTTATTCTAAAAGAAAATTAAAGAATATTAAAAAAGAGAGAGAAATAAGTTTTTCATTGATAAAACAAAATCAATAAAGCATTAATACTGAATAATCATTATAAAATTAACATTATGACAAACACAACTTTGTTTTCTACTTATGAAATGGTGCATCTCAAATTATCATGTTTTTAAATAGTAAAAGAATTAAGAATGAAAACATAAAATTCCAGAGGAATTTCCAAATTACCCAACCCAAGAAACTATAAGAAAACAAGTGTCACATAACTGAATACTACTGAACCATAAAAGATCAACTATTTCAAACGTTAAGTGCAATTTAGCAAAACGAATTTGGAACATTTATTCCTAAATGTAAACTTTCATTTTAAATATTTCCTGAACATTTTTAAGTAACTTAACAATGCTTTCTTATTGATAGTACTTCTAGTTGTTGTTTTTAAAACATTTGAAAAACAAATCAATAATAATCTTTTTTGTACACATTATGGTGTTCAGATTCAAAACCTGTTTATCAAACACTAATTAGCTGGGGCCCCATTTCAGGTAAGTTTTACTGATATATCTGGGAAAAAAATGTAAAAAACAATTGAGAGTGTTGACACCCAGGTTTGTGATACTGCTCTACCAACAACAGAGAAAATAATAATAACATCAAATATTTATGCAAGTATCCAATAAATGTATGACAAATACCTGAACAGAAACACCAAAGTTATTTCCATCCTCGATACGAGGAATCATGAACTGGATCCACATTTTCAGCTGAAAAATTATATAGAAGAAAATTTGTTTAAATTTTTTAATACAAAATAGGCTTAGCACCAAAACTGGTGTTGAGCTACATTTTATTTATCAACACTGACTTAAAATTGAAGAATAAAATATTATGTACAAAATAAAAACATTAAAAACTTCTCAATTTGAAAGTTTGGAAAAGTAAAACTGCCAAAATAAATATATTCAAAAGTCAAAAATGTATTTTTTATGTTTTCTTTATTGTTACTATTATATTTCTTTAAACGCCACATTTTTCAGGTACGTATGAAAACGAATAAATGACAAATTATTATGAACCCAATACAGGCAAGGTATTTTAATTATAACTATTTATCAAAATGCAAATTAGCCAAATGATGCAGGCAATAAGAAAAAAAAATTCCAGCAAATTCCACAGTAAAACATCTGTTTAAGAGCATTGTTAAATTTTATTGGAAAGTCCATTTCATAAGTACAGATTTACATTTCACTGACAGTATTCATACATAAAAAATAAATTATCATACCTTATTTGCATCTTCTACCAAATCCCTAACACGTGGTTTAACCAAATCTATCATTGCAGAAATGGTTTTGTTAGAAGCTGCTGAGCCACTGGGCAGAACTAATACCTTCGTCCCTGAAGAAAGTTTTATACATTTTCAATTAGAAGCCACATTTAAAACAAAATCATACCTAGAAAGGTGATCACAGTTACTTTAAGTAAGTGAAATAAACTAATGTTTTAAAATTTCAGTCATGAACTTGAAATATAATTAGTAAAAAATATTAGATACAAGTTTAAAGAATAACAGCAAAAAAGACCTACAAAATTCACTACAAGTTCCTGGACATGCAACTGTTTGAAATAAAATATTCAGTTGAGAAAATTTGTTTTTTGAAAATGAAGTAGGATTTCTTATTTGAGATAGAAAGTGTGTGTAATAAAAGCATGCTACACAATACACAGATACTGGACTGTGAAATATTAGCTACAGCAATATTGTACTTCTTTAAAACTTTACTCTGTTTTAAGAAATTTCATTTCCTCCTTCACAGTTTTCAGTCAACTGTGTTAGAAGGGATGCTTTCATATAACTAGAGAATTAATCATAATTGGTTTGTTTTAAATTCTGAAAAGCTACATAAGGTTCATCTGCACCAGCTTTCCTTAATGTAGCAGCAAAAGACTAGATGGAAGGCATCTAATCATCTCCACAATCCCCCAACTGTTGAGCTACTCTTTTACCAACAAATAGTGGAACTGGCCATCACATTAGAACACATGTTTGGTGTGACAGAGATTTTAATTCACAATCCTCAGATCACTAATCAACACCTTACTCACATGGCCATACCAGGTTAGCATAATTGCTATTAATCATTAAAAACTGCCAGTGCAAAACTGACTTTACAAGCTGTATGGATATTTTGATTAAGTTGTATGTTCTCTTTAAATATTTCATCTAATAATAAAACATTTTAGAAGCCAACAATCACCACAGTAATTGAATGATCAAGTGTATATAGAGCTATTCTTTGAGCACCACCTCACAACAACATCTCTGCAGTTGAAAGGGCAAGCATGTCCAAGGATAGGATTTTAACCCGTGACCCTCAAACTGCAAAGTGAGCACTCAGAACACATGCACAAATAATTGAAACATAATGATTACACAGACTTTCTTCTTTTTCTCAATCTCCTTAGAATTTTTTTTTTTAACTTGAAGGTCGAAAAGTTCTCTGCGTATCAATAAAAGTGTTAATACCCATACCAGCCATTCTGAGATACATCTCAGAGTATTTCCAAGATTGCATATTCACTGTGCAAGATTTCACTGGCTTCTAAACATATGGTTATTAACAATTCTATCCATTTTGTATGAATTATACATTATAGGAGAAGCATACACTTAATTCCACCATATTATTCTAATCCAGACATTAAAAATTATTATCCATTATCTATCTAATCCAGACATTAAATTTAATCCATTATCTTAATCTTTGCTTTTTTTTTTTTTTTTTTTTTACATTTACTTAGATGTTTATGTCACTTCAGTTATAAAATCTAAGCTGAAACAAATCACAAGAATTACAAAAGAAAAACCACCTACCACACTGGTCATTATCAATACATGTAAATTTTCTTTTTCTTGATGGAAACTGTAATAATAATAATGAAAATAAAATACAGCAAACTTCAGTTGTCACTATTAGAAAAGCACCAATTCTCTTAACAATGCTATAAATACCACAAATAACAAACATACATTACTTCATAAGACTCCAAGAAAGATAAAACTTGTGTAACTGTCAGAAACATTCATTATACAATAAACAAATTAGTAATGTAAAACCATTTTTCTGGTTGTGTGGCTAAAAGAAGTAGTAAATATCATTTCCATTGAGACATTTTTCAACTGTCTCTTCAACTGGTTCTGAGTTTTAGTCTTCACCAATAGAATAAAAGTTCAAAGTTCTCACAGAGTCAATTCAAATGTATTGTTTTTAACTTACTGTCAGTGATTTTGTGCAAATTTTCAAAACTAACTCTTAACACCCAAATAACTGGATTATTTTAAACAGCATATGTATATGTTTAGGTATACTATATTAATTTTTCATTTCATTAAAAGTTTGTGTATGATTAATAGACAAGCAATGCATATTAAAAAAAACACAAACAACTAGAAGACACTAACCACATAGAAGAAAGAGCAATGTTTAATTAAATTGGTAACAAGTAAAAGTTTAACACCAGGTGTTTTGCATTTTAATATTTTGTCTAATAACATAAGTGCTAAGTTACAAATATATCTTATTTTACTCATACCTGGTAGGTGTTTAAAGGTACAAACTGTTAACATGTGAAGAAATGTCACTTGAAACTAGTCACTGTTAAAAAATAATCTAGCCATCTGATTATCATAATAAAAACTGTAAATAACAGATTCAAGCATACAATACACTGTTCATGTGTTCGTAAATGGAAAACAGGTTTCAGCTCTTTAGTAAACAGCTAAATAAAAGCTTAGCTTTCCCAACCTCTTCTACTTCATGGTTTGAATATGGAGGTTCGGGAACTGGAATATTCAGGTCTGAATGAAGTGCTTTCAAACTCTTTACATTGAACTGATCACTCTGAAATAAAATTATGGTAGACAGAGAAGTTAAGTGAGAAAATTTATGTTAAAACATTACTAAATGAATGAAACATAGAACTACATTCTAAACAAAAATAAAAATTTTTAAATATGTCAATACTGTATTCAAAAAGCCTTGAAAAACCATGGTATAGTTTTTATCACAACAGAAAATTTACAAATTTAATTTCTTCTGCAGGAGGGATAAATTTCAAACATAGCTAATTAATATTCAATTATAACTTACTATGTTATTGTTCACTTTATGTACCAGGAAATATTTGATTCTAAAGGTTCAGCATTAATACAAAGCTCTAGATTTTGAAACTAGAAATTAAAAAACTGGAAAAAATAAACATGACTAATACAAAATAACTATAGTTTTAAATTAATTTCACTTTCTACCAAATGCATATTCAGTGTTTCATTATATGTAGAACAGATATTAACATAATTATCTTGTCTGCTATAGAACTTCAACTCCAAGGCCTGGCAAGCTAAACACTGTGCCTCAAAACATGAAAGGGCAACTGCTACCTCAAATCATGATTACCTATGCAAATAGCCAGCCCATAAAATGGCCAAATGATTGGAGCTATCCTCTAATAACATAACCTTCACTATTTGAAGCCCAATATCAAATTTTATTAGTGAATTTATCTCAGTTGTTACTATTATCTTTTCATTTACAAATTATAAAATAACATAGATTATAAGAATTCTGTAAAACCATCTAAATAAAAGTAGAAGTTTTTCAGTATTTTAAAGGTGTTGATTTCTGTCTCATCCAGGACCTATTTAGCTAAAATACGACAATTTGCAGTCAGTATATTCCTATTAAAGTAAAATAACTGCAATACTGTAATGCTTACACCTGTGTTTAAGTGTGTGTGCACATGTTTGAACACACACACTTGTTAATTTAACTATTATTAAATACAGATATTAAAAACAAATATTTATACCAGTCATTTTATAAACATCTGTCAACTGACTGCAAGATTTTCTAGACCAATTTCATAGTCAATCAAAGAAAATTTATCTAAGTGGTACAAAGAAGTGAAAATATGAAAATAACAAGCTTTATGAGAACTGTAAGAGCTTTTAAGCACACACTTCAGTAAATTTTATAGCACATACAGCTCCACTATACTGGTAGACAGAAAAAGTCCCTAACTACTACTACTCAAAGAAGTGACTTAATGGTTATGTACGTGTAACAAATGCTTAAACAAAAAACACATGTTCACCTGAAGAATATCTTCTATTTCAAGTATTTTTCTTGGAAAGTCTTTCAAA
Organism: Tachypleus tridentatus; assembly: GCF_004210375.1. Taxonomy (NCBI): domain Eukaryota; kingdom Metazoa; phylum Arthropoda; class Merostomata; order Xiphosura; family Limulidae; genus Tachypleus; species Tachypleus tridentatus. The sequence continues at coordinate 52,692,262 of NC_134830.1, forward strand.
ACCAATCTTTCCGCCTTGTCAAATGAAATAAAAAAAAATTATTAGCTCCAATATACAAGTTCTTTATATAAAATTATTACTTTATAACATCCATAAACAATTGCAAAAAAAAAAAAAAAGTTTCATGAACATCACCCAGTCAAAACTTAAGATGTTATTATTCTTTATACATCATATTAAATTCATTACTCAACCACACCCTCACCCAAGTCTCGTACATGGTTATGTTAACCCTTTAAATCTTCAGCTTGAAAATCCCACTAAGAGATCTCAAAATGCAATATCTTATTTCACCATGCAAGACACCATATGAAGGTTTTGGATGATTCTTTCTTATTCACATTTTCTTTCATCAAAACACTTATGTTCCTATCACACAGGGATCAAGTCTCTTCCAAATTATCATACCTTCCAAGTGCATCACTTTCTCATACTGCAACATTTACTATAGTTCCTCCATATTGCAAGACTGTACAGGTCCTTTTTGGCATTAAATTTTTTTAACAATATCAGCTCATACTAGAATCTAAATATGAACTGTAAATATTAAATATTTATCTAAACATAAATAAATATCTAACATGAACAAAGGTCTCAAAACTAAAATCACCTAAAGAACTATACTATTAAAACACTTTAGACCAGGGGAAATTATCATTTGCTATTCATGTTCGAGAGAATTTCTGCCTCTTATGTCCAATTTCATTTGCTATTTAAATGCTTTCTACAACTCCACAAGGATCATCACAAACTGACTTGTGTAGCAAATGTCAAGATGTTGAACAATTACAAAACTTACTTCACAAAAACACCACCACTAAAACATCAGACACAAAACTTTGAACAATCCTGATAAGTTGAATCTATATCATACTTGGTGTGAACCACTGGACACTATACAGTTATTCACATTATATAGCTGCACAACAAACATCACAACACGAGATATTGGTGCAACTGTTTAGAAATCAGGATTTTCATGACATCATGTTACAAAACCAGTTAGATCCAAGTTTGTTTTTGTCAAAAACAGGTTTTCAAAGAAAGGGGTATTAATAGAAGGGTTTTATTCCCTTCTTTGATTAAAGATGTTTCATTTTATCACATCATTGTTTTGGTACCCAATAATCATGTTTTAGTAGGAATCAACAACTCCAAAAAGATAATTACTGACCTCATGATTTTCATTACAATCAAGTCAATTTTTTTTATTTTTATGAAATTATACAAGGCACTGCATTCCCTTTTTTTTCTTCCTATACCTAATCATAAATCATTTTCTTTCTAACCTTAACATCTTACAGCAACAAGTATAAAAAACATCATTTTCTACTCTTGTAACTAAAACATGCCAAGAACTTAAAACATTTTACTCAAACATTATCAACATATGATGTAAATTAATTTATATTTGAGTCATCTCTTGTTCTTAAAATTATTACCTTAATATTTCTAAATGTCTTAATATCAGTTTACATACACTTTCAACCTTATGTCACAGATAACCTCAATTATCAGTCTGTATCTCTTACCTTAACAACAGTTTGCATTATCTCTTACATAAATTAGTTTATACAATGTTACTTCAGTTATTAGTTTACATCTCTTTCTTCAAATATTAATTTATCTTTTGCCCCAATTAGTTTATACAATGTTATCCCATTATCAGTTTACAACCACCTCTTACTATAATTTCAATTTATATCTTTTACCTCAATCTTCAGTTTGTTTTTGTATTCCTCAACCTGAAAAATACAAATATTTTATTATTAAGTGGTTTACTATTAAAATAATACTTTAACTACAGCTTTCTACAAGCAACTATAATTTTATAAATATGTATAAAAAAAGTACTTTCTGTAAAAGATAACAAGATACAAGTATTTAACAACTAAAGAAACGAGTCATGGAGAAAACAACAAAAACTAACATAATGAAGGTTAATAAATAAAAATAACTACATTACTAATACTCAGTAATAACTAATATACTAGGTTACTAAATAATAGCATGGTAGTTAGGCGTACATATTAAGGATGACAGCAAGCGTCAATAGACTATAGCACGAGTGCCGTCGACAGCACCACTACTAATAGTAGTAGCACAGAAAAGGACTTTAGAGGAACTTAGGAGAAAAATCAATGAAACACAAAGCGAAGAGTTAAATTTTTACTTTTCTCACGGATGGACGTGTAAGAATACCTAAAGGACCAAACTACCCATTATTATTTGAATTTTCATACAAACTACAATAATCAGAATAGCCTATGCAATACTGTACTAACCTCAAGTCAATTTCCTTTTAACTTATATATTTACAACAAACTCTTATTGAAAATGTATTGAATACTTAAGACTATTTATGAAGATACTCTTAAACTAAAAATTATAAACATATTAAACGATAAAAATGTGCAATTTCATACCTTTTCACTCAAATCCACTGCCATACTAGTTTGTAGTAACCCTCGTGTATCTATTGTGTAAAAGGCAGCCACTTAGTTCTACAGGAAGCTGGGCGAAAAGGTGAAATAAAACATGGAAAATATACAAAATAAAATAGACATCATTGTTTTCAGAATTTATTAGGTTACTGCTTAATAAAACTGTATGATTAATACACTAATTTAAATTAAAGCAAAGTCAACTGATTTTGTCAACAAAAACGAAGAAAATCTCGATAGTGTTTTGAGCTGAAATGATTTCCTTTCTATCTTTATTTTTGTCGAGAGCCTGTCAACGAATTCGTGATTGTTTTTTTCAAATTCTCTCAAAAATTAAGTTTACATATTAAACATATTTCAGTATTGTGATAATTCTGAAAACGATTTTCTGTAGTAGTTGAAAAGTGATTTTCAAATTAAATGTCGTATTTAGACCTTTGAGTGTCACTAAAGATGGAACACGTTCGCATTCAACCTCATTCCGAATCAACATTTGTAACATTTGTACCTCAGAACGGCTCGTATGGGTACTAACACTTTTATTAATAAACAGAGAACAACGTTTCGACCTTCCTAGGCCATCTTCAGGTTAACAAAAAGAGTTTGCCAGTGACCATTGCCGAACACATAAAAACTACACTGACAAACACAACACCAACATATTTTATAAAATACAACGCAACAATTGCCACGAGTTCTATATTGGAAAAACAAGCATGAAAGTGGAAACTAGATAAAAAAAACAACAAAACACCTTCACACGTTTTTGAAGACTGCAAATCAAATAAACACAACATAACCATTGAAAACTCCCAGATACTAAGTAGGGAAACAAATATAAACAAACGCAAAATCAAAGAAGTCCTACTTTTTACAGCAACTAAAACCAATATAAAGGAACACTTTTATACCTATAGTCATTAGTAACCTAACATTCAACTGCAAACTCCCCCTACCATCCCGTACTCATTTATACCCTCATCCCTAAGATATGTGTCCGGCAATGGTCACTTGCAAACTCTCTTTGTTAACCTGAAGATAATCTAAGAAGGTCGAAAAGTTGTTCTCTGCTTATCAATAAAAGTATTAATACCAATACCAGCCGTTCTGAGATATATGTTTATTTCAAGTGGGTTTCTCGTCATCAAAAAGTTGTAACATTTGCCCTCATTAGATAGCTAAGGTATTTCTTTGAAAAAAAAAAAAAAACACAACAAAAATGTATATATTAATATGCCTCTGTTTTCGTTAAAATAATTTTGTTTAAGTTATGTCAACATCGCTTGAAAGAACTTGTATAATTACCTTTTTTCATTTTGATCCACAGTTGAAATAAATGTAATTGATTCAAAAAACGTTTATGGTTTCTTTCTGACTCAGAAACTCGCCCGACGTGGCTTTGCTGTAAGAAACACACACACACAGACCGTTTCTTTTGTGTGGTTTAATATTGCGAAACGTTGCTCGAAGGTTACTTGCGCTAGTTGTCCCTAATTTTTAAGTGACAGGCAAAAAAAAAAAAAAAAGAAGCTAGTAAACACCACCCACCACCTACTCTTGAATTATTCTCTAAAAGGAAATAAAGATTTTATTTTTTTGTCATGCAAAAATATTTTATTCTTCCCTTTGCTGTCAGTATTATTATTTTCTTCTGTAACGCCTTCTTTGATTATTTCCCCATATTTTGGTACTCAGTATTATAGTTTAACTTTTGAATATCACACACGTGTGTAAAATTAGTTGTGGTTATGTAAATTCATAGTTGTATAACAATAATAACCACGAGTTACAAAACAACATGTGCCCTTGAATTTTGTTTTCAAGCTATTTTATTTAGCATATACACACAATACTTTCATTTCACATAGTAATATACATTTTGGAAAAAAGTTAAACATATGCTTCATGCTCAGCTGGGACTATTGCAGTCCTGTTGGCTCTGAAACTGGTCGTTTTACCACCAAGTTATCGAGCCCCTAACATTGTATTAATTTAGGTCCCTGTGGCACAAAGGCATATCTGCGGACTTAAAAATCCTACAGTCCAGGTTTTGATACCCGTTGTGGGCAGAACATAGCTCATCGTCTGGCTTTATATTTAATTTCAAACAAACAGTATTTATTTAAAATACTACATACACGAAGGTGGTGGCAATGTTTTTTTCAACTTATTAACTAGAGAAAGTGAATTAAGAAGACAGATTTGGAATTTGTAAAACGAGATACATATTAATGTAATTCCTTTGAAAAATAACAACTGTTACGTAAACATGGACGAAATAAAAACAGTGCCCTCTTCTCACGCAAAAAACAAATGAGTTCTACATTTACTTCTCTATAATTACAACTACGATTTTAGCTGATTCGGGCCCCCTTTTGGTTCGGATACCTCTCCTCCTCTTCAATAACAAGAAATGTGCGAGGAGGGGATAATTACGCTATTATTTGTGTGTTTGTTTGTTTGTAATTTCGCACAAAGCAACTCGAGGGCTATCTGTGCTAGCCGTCCCTAATTTAGCAGTGTAAGACTAGAGGGAAGGCAGCTAGTCATCACCACCCACCGCCAACTTTTGGGCTACTCTTTTACCAACGAATAGTGGCATTGACCGTAACATTATAACGCCCCCACGGCTGAAAGGGCGAGCATGTTTGGCGCGATTGAGATGCGAACCCGCGACCCTCAGATTGCGAGTCGCACGGCTTAACACGCTTGGCCATGTCGGGCCGTTTGCAGAAACCAACAAATCATACTTGGTGTCGAAAAAGTAGTTAAAAATCTATTGATTCACGGCATTGTTAAATGCACTCATAAACTGACCTTTGTTATAGTAAATGGTATGTGCACATGTACAATATTAGAACTCCATATTAGCAGAGAATTACTATTTTTTCGAATATTTTCTCAACATAAAAAAAATTGTAGTGTGAATAAATTTAAATTTTTAGTTTATATTATCCAGGATGTACTTGCTGAAACGTTTTACATAATATACGTTTGCTAAAAAGTTCTAAAGATCTGTCAGTATCTCGAAACGACAAAACATTTAAAATTTAAGCAATTTCAAAGAAAAAATACAAAACCCATAATTAAATATCTGACGAAACACGTAACATCTCATTATTCTATCCTAGTAACACTAGGAATATAATGTAAAATAATTTCTAGATTTTCGAAAAACATGTAAGTTCAAGAAGTTTTGACAGAAGTGAAATAAAAGCCCATTAACCTTAGTGCTTACGAAAGGTGGACCTTTCTTCTTCAGGATTAAAGGTCCATCTTTCGAGAACGCTTAGATTAAATGGGTTTTATTTCATTTCTTTAAACAAATTTGTCACTACATAAGTACCAATAGAGAAAGATGTTTAACTTCGGGGAGGAGGTGAATTGGAAACAATGGCCTTTTTCCACAATATGCCTATGCAGATTGATGTTTAGCAAATAGTTTTTACATACCACCAGATGCATCATGCGATTGTCCTTTACTTCTCTCTCTCTCTTAAATACAAATATTGTTTGAAATAATGACGTCGATATCTTCAAAAATTATTGGGATGTTTAGATTTCCCTATTCTTATTACTTTATAGACAAAGACAATGCATAAGTTTTTTTTTTTACTAAACAAAACAGCAAACATCCTTTCATATTATTCTCTGCTTCGAAACTGTAATGTTACCAGAATTATACACGGATTTTTCTCTACTTTTAAATATTTTCATTTGAAAACTTTCGGCCTTCATTGAGCAACAGTGTACTTGTTTAAATCATTTGAGGTTTTGTATTGCCAGTTTTTGTTTGTGTTTTAATGGAACGTTCCTAAATAAGCTGTAAAGCTAAACGTTGAGTGTTTAATTAATTAAAAACAACAATCTGGTGTTATCAGGCCATTTATTTCTAGTATTAGTAACGCATTAAGCAACAAAGTGGCCCAGCATGGCCAGGGAGTTAAGTTGCTCAACTCGTGATTTGAGGGTCGCAGGTTTGAATCCCTGTCATACCAAACATGATCGTCTTTTTAGCCGTGAAAGCTTTATTATGTGATGAACACTCCCACTGTTCATTGGTAAAATACTAGCCCAAAAGTTGGCAGTAGATGGTGGTGATTAGCTGCCTTTTCTATAGTCTTATCCTGCTAAATTAGGGACGGCTAGTGCAGGTAACACTCATGTTACCTGTGTAGCTTTGCGCGGAATTCAAAAACAAACAAACGGAGCAATAAAAATTTGTCAGCCTGGAATTACTTTATATCAGACGTCTAACAAAAACCATAACAATGACTGACGTTTGGTATTAAAGTTATTGACAATATAAAAATTATGATGAATACAAAATTAAACGTCAAACTCTTAAGCTTATACATAAATTGAGTATACTTTTCTTGTGATTTCGAACTAAAATTAAACCTTTAATTTTACAGCGTATTGTTTGATTATAACCAATTTATTTTTGTAAATAATATCTATAATTGTATTTTACTTATCTTTATTGTATTGAAATAATCGATTTACTTTAAATATTATTAAGCAATAATGTATATAAGATTTTTATACTGTTATACAGTAACTAGAACCGAGGTTGATTATCTGCCTTCCCTGCCATATAGTGGTATGTCTACAGACTTATAACTCTAAAAACCAGGTATCGAAACAGATATTCCATTATGTAGCTTTGCATTTAACTACAAACAGACTGAAACCTGCATTTTTTTTGGTTTTTTTTTGCTAAATTAGGGACGACTATCTCAGATATCCCACGTGTAGCTTTGCGCGAAATTCAAAACAAACCAAATACTGCCACTACCAACACAAATCTCACTCAAAAAGTACGAAAAATCTAGAAAAACATCACAATATAAAAGAACAACAAATGAAATCTATTACATTAGTAGGAGTACAAAATATAATTACATTGATGTATAATAAAAAAACTAGGACAATACACAATATTTTATTAGAAAAAAACCCACAAAAACGCCTTCTGAGATTACTAGAACCCACATCGTTTTTTTAATTTATCTCTGAAAATAGGTTACATATACATACTAATCGCTTGTAAACAGGCTGATGTTCTTAGGTTCCAGAAAGAAGGAAAATCTAAAAATAACCCGGAAAACTATAGACCCATAAATTTAACCAAGAGCATTAGAAAATTACTAGAAACCATTATAAACACTAGACCAGGGGCTCATAAACTTTGTTAAGCAGCGGCCCTCTTCAACTTCTTTACCGTATTGGCCGACCACTGCCATTGTCGTTATCATGCGTAATTAGTGTATCACATGAATATTTTAGAACCTTCACAGCTTGATTTTAGTTTTAAGAAAAGAACAATGAAAATAAATGTAAATGTGAAAAATAAAATAAAACCTTACGGCTTACTTTAATGTAAAGGATGATACTGCTTCGTTGAAACAATTTTGGAAATTTCTGGATCAATGTCTGACAGTTTAACATGAAGATTTGGCTCCATATCTATCTTACTTCTGTACTTCGATTTTATTTGTATAAATAGAACTGGAAACCAATTGGCTTCTTTGATGCGATATGCAGGCAACAGTGCCCGTCGCACAACATATTTACACAATTCGATTTATGTTAACTACAATTAGTAATTTGAGATGTGAATATATTACCGTATTAATTTTATAATGTCATACCATTTTATTTTATTCGTTACTCTTTCAGTAAATGCTAATTTCATAAATATGATGTATTACAGCGGAGAGGTATTACAGAGGTTTGGGAACCTCTGCAGTAGATTAAAAACTTCCTAAAATTAAATCAGTATGGCCAGAAAAAAATACAAAATGGCTACCGAAAAGGGAGACAAAAAACAGACAATCTAACCATATTTAACGGAAAAGATAATTAATGCTTTCTTGATTTAGAGAATGCATTCGACAAAGCACGGCACAATTACCTCAGACTCCTTATAAAAATTATTCGCTGGGTTTCTAACTTCCTGAAGTATGGGAGTATCTGAATCAACGTACAGGGCACCCACTCGTAGCTGTACATTCCTACTCTGTTTTTTATGTATGTTTGTGACATGCTTTTTTTAAGTTAATGACCCAAACCACACCTTCTGCTCTTAGTTTGCAGATGATGTAATTATTTAAAAGAGTGCCCAAAACCTAACAACAGCATCCATTATACAATAATTACTGTAAATGGAGAATCAAAATAAACACACAAAAATACAATTCATTCTGTTCACAAAACCAAATAATACAACAGTTATATTCCAGAAGAGGGAACTCTCTTACAGGTAGAAACGTCAGCGAAATACGTAGGAATTACATATGACTCGAAATTACTGAATGAAGGAAAATTATATATTAACGAAAGCATACCGAATCCGACGTTCAACATTTCTTCACGACTACTCAAACATGCCCTCTCTTTCTGACAGACTTCTACAAGAAAACATAAACTAAAATGAATTGATAAGTTAAAAAGCCATATACATTATAAGCCTAGGCCTAAGTACCTCTCCACGCTGAACACCGTAAGACAGATACTAATTGACTACACGGTACTAGGCTAATTAATTTCTAGACGCACAGCTCTGTTTTAAAAGGGTATTTATATCAAAACAAGATTATGTGTGTTTGTGAGCGCTACATGGAACTCTACAGTAAGCACAGTACTGAAAATGCAATTGTGCATTAGTGAAGCCAAGTGAAAAGATACAAGTTCATATTACCCCACGATATGGACATGGCCTTAAAAGGGTATATTAAATTTAAAATGCAAACACTCAGCAATACTTTAATAAAAATACCGCGAGTAAAGCATCAAAGAAAGGAGGAGGTCTTCAAGACATATAAACCTTCCCTGATCCTAAAAATGGACTAAATTCCTGGCGCAGAACGATTCAAATACAGATACAATTCTTATCAGAAATCCCCTACAAGTATGTTAAATACTAATCAGTATCAGGTTTTGTAATTAAAGATTTGTAATTAAAAGTTAGGCTTAGGTAAGCATTGAAACTGTGTAACATAACTATCGACATTTGATTGGTACAAATTTTAGTACGGGTCGTGGCCTTCTCTATTTCTCACGAAATTAAAAAAACAACAAACAAACCAGGTTAATATTACAGATGCGAAGAATTGACAAGTATTAATATTATGCAGTAGGATGGTCACTTAATGTGTAATAGCATTGACACTTGTTTATTATTTTTATGGTTTAGTGCGTTACATTAAAATAATTCTAAATATGCAAACCAGTAAATCAGCTACTACAGCCTATAGTTAACTACATTTTCACAATATGTCATAAAATTGGAATTTAGAATTTCTCTTGCACTTAAAGGCATTGGAAACAAAGGAATATTGATGAGCATGACCACCCAGAAAGACTTACAACAACTGATACTTCAGCCATGGTATGTAAAGTATATTTTTGTTACAGTTGAAAATCCATGAAAACAAAGGTTTATTGAAAAAGTCATCCATGTGCTTCAGGCAAAAGCATGTAACATAATAAACAATATGAAATTTCAAAAAGGTAAGGCACATATTCATACTTTCTATTTTATCATACTTTATTACTTAGTTTGGCATTTTATGGTGCAAAGCAAGTAGGCTAGCTGTGCCTTTATCATACCTCAAAGAATTGGAGAATGAAATAGGTATTCATGCTATTTATTCTATACAATTGTTTTGTTGGTTTTTGAATTTCGTGCAAAGCTACAAGAGGGCTATCTTTGCCAGCCTCCCCTAATTTAGCAGTGTAAGACTAGAGGGAAGGCAGCTAGTGAACACCACACCACCCACTGCCAACTCTTTTACCAACAAATAGTGGGCTTGACTGTCACATTATAACACACATAGCTGAAAGGACAAGCATGTTTGGTGCAATGGGGATTTGAACCCACCTTCCTCAGATTATGAGTCGAGCACCTTAACCACCTAGCTCCCATTCTGTACAAAGGCATATTGTTAAATTTCCAAATGCAGCATCTATGAATTACCTTGCAATTAGACTGTTGAAACAAGGGCTGGGGAACTATAAAAATTGATTATATACATTGTACTATCTATAGGTACCAACATTTTAAAACTAATTCTTCCAGTAATACTGCTTTCAGTGAAATAATAATATGTTAAATATTTCACAAAAATTATCAACATTGTTTGGCTGCTGTGGTCTTATTGTGAACAATAAACTTGCACCTCTAATTCCATAAGTAGTCAACATTAACTGGTTTACAACTCTACTAAGAAAAGACAAAATTAGGGTTTGGTTTCTTTTGAATTTTGCACAAATCTATACACAAGGAATATCTGTACCTGTCATCCTCATTTTTGAAGTGATAAACTAGAAGGAAAACAGCTAGTCACCACCACCTATCACTACTAGCAAATACTGTGCATTTGACCATAGCATTATTTCAACTCCTGGCCCCATTCACATTGTAAGCATATTCGACAACTGGAATTCCAATTTGCAGGTTGCGAGTCAAGTGCCTAAACCAGCAGGTCTGAAATAAGAAGGCCCTTTTACAAGGTATAGACATACACACATATGTACTATTATAGAAATATGTATTTTTCATACATTTTCAATTACTATGTAGTTTCCATCTCTTAACAAAGTCTTGGTTGCTCTGCACGTGTCTATTTTATTGCACTTTATGGACCAAATAAACTCTTGAAATTAAACAACCAAACAAATTGACACTTATTTCACACAGTTCAAAATTTGAACCATAATGATTTCCCGTTAACTAAAGTATATATTTATTTGTATTATTCAATGTCAAGAATAATACTGGAAATAAAACTACAGTTAACAAGAAATAAAACTAATTTTTTTTTCTTACAAACATCAAATTAAAATATTTTCTGATTACATAAACAACTAGTAATGCCTTAACCAACACAACTGTCTTTGTACTGACAGCCCTTCATCAGGGAACATTTTTATTGGATGTTTAAAATAACACTGACAAACTGTGGTCAGGTAGTAAGTTGTATTTTAGAAACAAAATGGGTTGTTGGTTGAAATTAGGCACAAGGCTACATCATGGGCTATCTGTGCTCTACCCACCACATGTATTGAAACCCAGTTTCTAGCATAGTAAGACCACAGGCATACCACTGTGCCACTGGAAGGGCAACAGAATAGCAGAGAGTCAATCTCGCATCACAAAATGTACAGAGTCAGTCAACACTTTATTATTATAATTATAAAAAAAAACATTTACATAATGTACATCAACTGCAGGAAGTGACAATAATTGAATTTCTGTTGCAACAAATAAAGTGTAACACAAAAGGTATCTGTAAAAAAAAAAAAAAAAAACACTCACAAAAGTCCATCATGAAAATAAATGAGCACATTAATGCTTTATCTTATGAAAAAATATAGTGTTAGCAAAATATTTGTAAAGTATAAAGCACCAAATTATTCACCACATTGTCAAACTGTACCAAGGCTGAATCACCAGCCAACATTTGGTGCAATTGTTCTCAAGCTAATATCTGAGAAACTTCTTTTAGATTATAATGTTGAGGCTTTCACTTTATATCTGGGGTGTCAGACTTTTTCTGCAAGTGCTTTTGTAAAAACAAGACAGATTAATCATTATATGACATATTTGAATTTTTGGGTGTGCTGTACCAAATTTTCGTTCTTTTCTACGTTATTTTACCTGAAGCCTTTTTCTTGGGGGGGAGGGGGGCAATCTCTGTACACCCCCACCCTCTTACACTACTGTGAAATATTCTAAAATTTTAGGTGTGAAATGGAAATTGTAGATATGTGTAGTGTTGAGTAAAAATGTTAAGCAATACAGTTTTAATGAAATGTTACAAATTTTTAAACACTAAACTGACGTCAAGGTACAAGTAAAATGAGATTTTTGAAATCACGATGCCATATTCTGTCAAAATAAATTACACTGGAACTCAGTTACCCAAATCAAATACAAAAAAAATAAAATTTTACTTTCTTAAACTTCACTGAATTATAGTCATAAAAGTTTTCACTATGGTTTAAGTCTCTAATATGACAGTTTAAAATCCTAGTTTGTGAAAGAAAACAAACAACTTAAACCATTTACAAAACATGAAGTAATGTTTATTTGTCAAAACAACACAAATTTGTTCTTCAAGACTAAAAGTTCCAAAGAGTACATGACATCAAAACATAATTTTTTATTGTACTGATATTTATTATGATCACACAAGCATTTGTTCTTAAAAGTTAAATTTTTTAAAGGTTGTATGATAGCATCTTACAGTCCTGATGGTCAAAAGTAATTTTTGTGAAGCATTCATATATAAATTTTTATGTCAAAGAATCATGGAATAGTACTCTTGTTATATGATGCATCTCCACAAAGTGTGAAGAAAAAAGAAAATGAGTAAAACTCATAACAATAATAATAAACAAATCTATAATAGCATTGTGCCTTATCTAATAACATCATAAAATTAATAAGAATACAGATTTTCTTGTGGATCATGAAAATTATGATTGTGGAAAAGTGTAATGAATTTATTTTCTTTTAAGAATGGAAAGAACATGTATAGTTATAATTCATCTTTAGAATCTACTATTCCTGCATTACTTTCAACAAATTTCACCAAATCGTTTAACTCTTTCCCTCCAGAATACTTCACAGGTTTATTCTTATCATTTGCTGGAATGTAGTATATCGTAGGGTATCCTTCCAGGATATATTGCTCAGGAAAGTCATTAGATGTACCATCAAATTTAGCAAACATGAGATTTTCGTGCTCCTCAAATTTTTTAGCTAGTTTTTTGTATATTGGCTCTAATTTTTGGCAGTGTGGGCACCAGGGGGCATAAATCTCCAAGATTACATCTTTATTATTTTTTGTAACAAGTTCTTCAAATGTTGACCCAACAACAGTAAATACTGGACCTTTGTTTGACTTTGGAACAGGCTGAGACTTGATATATGGTGAAATTTTACCTGTAAAGCAAAAACAAATTACTGATTACATTACGTATTTTTTATTACATATATATTATTTTAAGATTATAACAACATTCACAAAAAATTAAATATGGTTTAACAAGGTTGATACAACTATAGAATATTTTATCCCAACATTAATAGATGAAATAAAATATTTTTAAACAATGTAATTATGTAATATGAGTAATAATTGCTTGTTTAAATGTTCCCAGAACATTTTTCCTGCCATTTTTATTATTATTTCTTGACTTTCTTACAATTGTCTCCCCCTCCAACACTTGCAGGTCTGTCTCCATCCTTTTATATTTCTTTAGTTAACTCAAATTTATTCACCTGTATGATGTTTATTTCTTGTTTTTATGTTAGATTTGCATATTTGTAACATTTATTAGTTTAAAGTTATATAAAACAAGAAAATTATGTTTGCTTGTTTTACTGACTTTTACTCAAAGCTATTCAAGGGCTACCTGCACTAGCTGTCTCTACTTTTGAAGTGATAACAGGCAGGAAGCAATTTACCAATACCAGATACAGCCAATTCTTAGACTACCCTTTAGAAACAGATACTGACTCTTACATCATAATAACTTCATGGCTGAAAGGGAAAGCATATTCATAGAAATTCTAATTTCACACCCTCAAACTGAAAGTCAAAAACCCTAACCATACAAGACCATGACAGACCAAAGAAGGTATTAAACAGTGTAATGTAATAAAAATGAAAACTTAGTTTTCAAAAGTGACAATATTAGTTGCTAATAATTAAAGACATGCACAGTAAAAAAAAAAAAAGAAGAAAATAGGCAAATATCTAATGCATTTCATACCTGATTGTACATTTTCAACAAATTCTTTGAGCTCCTCTGCATTGAAATCTTCAACTGGTTCCATAGAGTATCGGTGTTTGGGTGTCTTGAAGAATCCTACATTGACATCTTCACCACTATCATCAAGGCCTAAGTCTTTCAGTTCTTCTGCAAAATCTTCTTCATTACAAACAGCAAAGGTTATTTGGCCTTTATAATCTTTGGCCACCTTGAGAACTTCTTCTCGAATCAGCTGGGTTTCTATGAACAAATAATAATAACTTAAACAAAGGCTATCTACTTTAGTAAACTTATTTGAACTTACAGATTAGAGGAAACAACACAAATAATTAACAGTATCTACTGCAAACTTTAAGGCTGCTCCAATGAAATAAAAAGATTTCATTGTCACACTTATAATGAACATATGGCTCCAAAGTATGGAGTGAGATTTGATGTAAATGAGATAAAAAACACAGATCTCACATTCACAGGTTAGTATCATTACCATTTTATCATGTCCAGTCCTCTTCAGAAAAACTTAGGTACTATTTTTATATACACAGTAGAAGAGAATGAATTAATAGCTGAGCTTAATTAACTGGCATGTATACTCAATAAATTATAGTAATAGTAATACAGCACAACTTATCAATCATGACTATATACAAGATTGAAATAAGTGAATATAAAAGCATGTAAAAGATTTTAGTTTAAATAGATTGTTTCATTATCAAACTTTAATTATTGCTCACTCATTTAACTCCTTCCTTTCTATAGCACCACTACAGGAGTTTTAAAATTTGTACCACAATGAAGAGAGAAATTATCTTCAAACTTCCCAGAATACAACAGTTTTGGATAAATGATGAAATATACAAATGTGTCTTTTTACTTCTTATGTATTTACAAATAAACCTGACACTGGAATAACTTAAGAGTGAACACAAATCTAGGCACCATTTAGACTAGAAAAACTGTAAATTTGAAAGACACACCAGAAAAAATAAGTTATCTTGATTAGAAAGAAAAGAACACATCTTAAGAGAGATTTATAGAATGGAGACAAGTGGATTACAGTGATTTGTAATCAGCAACTTACAACCTAGTCTTCAGTATCAAATCATAACCATTATCATGGCTTCACCATTACAATAAAACAAATGTTACAAAAGCATGGACCTGCATGAGGTTCTCATGAGATAATCTAAATATTTTCATCAAGGGGAGTAATACCATTTTTCTATACTTGTAATATCCCCTTTATAATGTGTACTCAACAAGCTTTACAAGTAACAAACGTTTCATTCAGAAATACTTAACTGTAAAAACTACACAAAAACATTCTCAACTAGTGGATATATTATTTTTATTAAATAAAGATTTACATAAAAAAAAATAGATCAAATAATGTACTGTATTGCTGCATACAAAATTACTACTTACGAACTCTGTACTCAAAACCAAAGTCCACACCATAGTACACTACTACTAATGGATATTTGTCTTCATACAGCCATAGATTTTGGTGTGTGCGTTGTCCAACAAGTGGAATTGCATGTTTTAATATGAACTTCTCAATATCTGTACTTTTCCCTTCTTCCTGCAAAGACAAATGATTACAAAACTTGTGAAGACTTCCATGGTTTGTTTTCAATATCATTTCTAGTACTTGAATAACTTAGTAACTAATCTTGTTACAAAGGTAAATTACAACCCTCATATTTGAAGTGTTGATTATAATTCCAAATTTACTATCTATATCTACATGAAATGTGGCAACCTTCTAGTAAAATGTACAATTCTGTTTTACACAAAAGTTAGATGCATTACAAAAGTATTTGTACTCAATGGGTGTCTGTGAACAGGTGATGCTAGTGTGGCTCAGATCCTGACTAGTCAGAATGCAAGGTAATATTCATGTGAAAAGTAAAAAATAGTTTTTCTAAAGGTTTGCATATTGAATAACCTCTGAAATACATATCTACATCTTTTTCAGTATCCTTGTATAATGTATCTGGTATTTATTCTCCAACTATGAACTGCTACTAAATTATCAAAGTAGGATAAAATCAACAGTTCATAACTGCCAACAAACACATAAGACCATGTTGAAAAGCACTCTATAAAAGATCATGGCATGCACACTTTGACTCCACCCATGTACATAGGGTTAATACAAACACTTAGTGTACCAACTGTATTAATGTTTAAAAATACTCCTGCTCTTGACATGTAATAAGCATCTACACTATTGTTATTAGAACATTAGTAAAATTATGACTCATAATTCTGGTATGAAAATTGAAGCAAACGTTTTCTGATTTGTAAAGATAATGTTAGGCTATCTATACGAGATAGAATTTGTAGGGATGCTAGCAGTATGTACAAGGAGGTTCCACACAAGAGAAGCAGGATTAAGCATTACCCTCTCTCTCCCTTACAAAGAAACTTTACATTATAAATAAGGAAGAAAATAAAAAGTGAGAGCAAGTCATAGTTAACAAGGTTCAAGGCCTAACTTGTTCTTTGATAACTTATCAAAATAAACTACAAGGAAAAACATTTTGACAGTTTTTCAAAAGACTAAGTTCCAGGCAGATGTGAAAAAGGCCCATCTATTTTTTGGATGATTTATGCTGATAAGAACAGAAAACATGTCTAGGTTCAGTTCTGTCTTAAAGTAATAATGCAGTTTAGAAATAACTCAATTACAATGTCCTAAATAAGAATTATATTTGTTGGTGTGAAGGTAAACCAGCAAACTCATTAGAAAAATAATGTGTTAAAATACATTTAATAATGATTGAACACTTGCATCTTATAAAGTGCTATCACACAAAAAACTTGTTGCACACTACAAGCATGCATGCATGATACCTTAGTAGGTAAGAACATTTCTCATAATGAGAAAAGCTGTCATCAGGTTCTTCTTGTCAAAACTTACTCTATTCATCCAGTCCCCCCCAGCAGGATAGTGGCAAGTCTTCAGATTTACAATGATAAAATTATAGGTTTAATTTCACTTTATGGATACAGTAGATAGCCCAATGTGGCTTTGCTAAAAGAAAATACTCACTCACTCATGATCTGTCCAAAATGGGATGATATCAAATCTATTTCATTTGTATTTTCCATAGTGTTAGTTAAGCCTAATAACTAATAATCAGAACGTGTATTTGTTTCATACTTGTTGTACGCATATTGACTTTATGAACAAGATGAAAACATTCATTACAAATATTCCTGATCAGCATGGAATTGTGTCACTTGGTAAACTGTGACAAGAGAGGAAGTTTCATTTAAGACTTGCCAACATTTATGAAGAGATCCTAATAAAGTCTGCAGCAATTTGTTTTAACAATACAAGTGTAATGGTTTGGGAGTAGAAAAATACCAATAAAACTCTAGTGACAATGGGCTCACATTGGAATTGTGGACAATAATTTTGACGTAGAACATTCAAAAAGAGCGACAGAAAACCGAGTTCTACTGATACATTATAGCAGTACTTGTATATAGATTCAAAATTATTACATAGCATGTTTGGAGTTATACATTAAAAAAACAGCAGCAATGTCATTTGAACCAAAACACTGCATTTGTTTATTTGTTAAATGCTTGCATACTTTTACATGAGGGCTGACCTATTTGTACTAGCTGTTCCTTATTTCAAAGTGTTAAGAATAAAAGAATGATAGCTGCTCAAGATCAACCACCACTAACTCTTGGGCTACCCTTTTACCAATTGGAATTAACAGTTACAAGCATGTTCAGCAACTCACAGAATGGGAGGCAAATGTTCTGACAACAATGTCAAAACTCTGAGCAACACTGTTCTAGTTACATCAGGTCATCCCACAAGTAATGTCCAAAAATTTAATATAGAAAGAGCATAATGATTTCTGTCTTTGTAGAAGGCTTTAATGACTAAAATACGTAGTAGGACATGTATAAAAATGTTCAGACAAATCTATTCCAACTCCACTTTCTCAGATCATTTATCACATAAACCCTTATGCAAATGAATTTGTCTGAGAAATACATTAGGCATAATACTTTGAGTTTAAAAAAGGCAATAATCCAGCAGAAACTATGCAAAACATTTAAAGTGTTTATAATGCAAAGTCTTTCAATGAAAGAAAATGTCAAAGGTGGTTTCAGAAGTTCAGGTCAGGTGACTACATCTTAAGTGATGTACCACATTCAGGTCATCCTCCTGAGTTTAATGATGACTTGCTGCTAGCTGCACTTGATGAAAATTGTGCTGTAACAGTTGAACTAAAACAGAATCTTAATTCAACCCATTCAACAGTTCACTGTCATCTGCAACAACTTGGAAAGGTATCAAAACTTGGAAAATGGGGCCCCTGGATTTGACAGAAGCCAACTTTTAACCAATTCTCATGAACGGAACTCATCTTTTATAGACAGGATAGTGACTGGAGATGAAAAATGGATATTTTATAAAAATATTAAGCTCTGCAGACAATGGCTCAGTGCAGGTAAACTGGCTAAAGCACAGCCCAAAATGGATCTCCACCCTAGGAAAGTCTTGTTAAGCATTTGGTGGGATATTGTTGGTGTGATCCACTTTGAGTTGTTTCCACTCAATGTAATGACTACATCACACTTCTATTGTCAACAGTTAAAGTGCTTAAATGTTGCACTGAAGGAAAAGAGGCCTGCTTTGATCAGTCTTAGAGATGTTGTGTTACACCAGGATAATGCACGGCCCCATACAGTAAGGATCACATCTGCAAAGATTGAACAGCTAGACTGGGAAAAACTTCCACATCCTCCTTATTCTCCAGACCTTGCCCTATCTGATTATCATCTATTACAAAGTTTGAAGAATTATCTTGATGGAGAAGAGCTTGGAGCACGTGAAGATATCAAAACTATCCTCTGTACCTTCTTTTCCTCCAAACCCGAAGAATTTTATAGATGTGGCTTTAAAAAGCTCATGAATCATTGGCAGGAAGTATTTAATAAAAATGGAACATACATTATTAATTAAATAACATTAAAAGCATTTGAAAAGCTCATGAATCATTGGCAGGAAGTATGTAATAAAAATGGAACATACATTATTAATTAAATAACATTAAAAGCATTTGAAATTCTTTCTCTTTTTCTGAACCTAAGATCTGACACTACTTAAGGGGTAATCTGATACATCAAAACAAACATGATTAGTTTAAGATAATCTGATAAACATGCCAGAGCTTCTAGAGAGTGATAGTGACATCAGTAAGGTTAGGAACATGTGTGGTATTATCTATATTAAGGAGAGACACAATGTTCTTATACAATGCACCAAAGAACACAGAATAATATGGAAAAAAAAGCAATGTCCTAAAACTAGCACAATTTTTGTGGATTTTTAACTATGCAATAAGAGCTGTTAAAAATTCAGTTAAGCTCACTGATATGTTTTCAATGAGAATAAAAGTTTGAATTGGAAGCGAAACAGATGATTCTACTCCAAAAAAAAAGAAGAAAAGAACGTAATACGACATGTCAACTGATAGATTGAAACCTTGGCTTTCTATTGCTTATAAGTAATACATTATTAAAAGTCAGAGAGAACTAGTGGCAATCTGTAAAAGAGAAAAAGTAACACGTGGGTATGGCAAGAGTAGGCTGATTTTCTAATTTATGGCTCTATAACCATATAGAATGGAATGCTACAATAATTATACTTTGCTTCAGTGATTATAACAAGTAATTTATGTTAAGTATTTTCCTCCTCAGTGTGATGGTTAACAAATTAGGTAAGAGACAATACCCAAAATGCAAATGTCAATTCTCACACTAGGGGAAACTGATTATTGTTTTTAGAAATATTGCCTTACAAACTTAAGAACATAAGACTTATAATAATACAAAATTTGGATTATAAGCTAGGTTTTGATACCAAGTTTTTATTTGTGTACAGTGATAAGAAGACAGTTTAATTAACTTTTGAATATAATTCAATAAAACCATGTGATATGTAAAAAAAAAAAAAAATGACACTCCTAACAACAGTGTTAATTTTTTGTTTTTGAATTTCACAGAAAGCTACATGAGAGCTATATGCACCAGCCATCCCTAATTTAGCAGTACAAGACTAAAGGGAAGGCAGCTAATCATCACCAACACTTGGGCTACAATTTCACCAACGAATAGTGGGATTGACCGTCATATCATAATGCCCCACAGCTGAAAGGGATGAGCATGTTTGGTGTGACGGGGATTCGAACCCGCAACCCTCAGATTACAAGTCGAATGCCTTAACACACCTGGTCATGCTGGGCTACAGTGTTAATAATAGTTGATAATGGATCATTTCTAGTAGATAATGTTCTAAAAATCAGTGTATGAAATTCCAATTTAAATGCTCTTGTTATTATTCAATAAATAATTTCAATGTTATCTGAGATGTTCAGTAGTCAATGGAATATGATGCAAACTAAGCACATTAAGAAATCCTACCTTTTTAAAAGTACTCTTGGTCTTTTCATACTTGGACTGAAAAGTTTCTGGTTGAAACAACACAAGAGAAGGGACAGATGTTTTATAGTGTGCTGCAACATCTTGGTTGAAGGTGTGTAGAAATTTAATCTTTTTTCTCTTTTCATTGGCTGAAAATTCAAAGTAATCAAAAAACTAAATTGTTTTTTTCTCATGTGAAAGAGTGGTAAGTTCTAAAAGATAAATAATTTAGAAAATTAGTAGTAAAAAATAGTATTCTGCCCATTTCTCACTTCATATTTTAATCAAAACTTGCCACATACTATCAACTGAGCTAAAGAGGCAGCTCATTACACCTTGTTAATCAGTTACCATTTAACAATTTAAACTACTCATTTCCCCACTTACAAACAAGACCTATTCACAAGATTAATTTGACAATCATGGGATAAATGCACACTGGGATCCAATGTAGTAATTTGTTTTTTCAAGATGTATTTACTCACCTGGGATTTGAGCCTGTCACGTGCCAGTTGGGTATTCTACCAACTGAGCTAATGGGTTAACTTCCAAGCACTTGTTAATAACTCAAACTAACCAAACTGATATTTCTAAACTATACTTGAACATTTTAAACTTTACTAAGTCATATATAGAAGAATTTTAACTTTAATTCAGATATTACAGCTAATAAAGGAAACCCTTATTAGAAACTAACTTAGCACATGCCATAATGTCAACATTTTTTTATACTAATTAATGTTTCCATTTTCATTTTATAGCCACTATTAAGAACATAAACTAGTGTTGTTTGGGGAAAGATAAAATTTTATAGTATTTACTAATTTGAAAATCAAGTTGTAGGTTTTTAATGTTACTTCATACAATTTTGTGATGGTTTACAGCTATAGGAATAAGGTGTGGAATCCTATTATGTATTCCATGATATAAAACATCACTAAAAAATGTACTGAAATATCACCTCTGTCTCAAGTACTTTGTGGTATTTAAAGACACTGATAAGTGTTATAAGTTATTACTTGCCTATACTGAAAATATATTTCTGATAGGTACTTACCTCTTCACACACATACATCTGTTCTCATTCAGTGCTGCCCACCCTTGAACTTGTGAATATCCCATAATCAATGTACTTCAACTGTGTCTTGCACATAAATCATCATGCAACAATAGTAGGAGAGAGATACACCCTCCTGATATATGTGACTCCCTCTGATTCTACCAAACTATCACTTCAAGATTAAGCTGAAAAGAAAGTACCGGTTTTCACTGGAGAGAAGGGTGGAAAGTATGAGAGGAGATAAGTACCTATCAGAAATAACAACTTCAGATGAGGTACATTATTTCCTCTCATGTATAGATAGAATAACACATTGAATAGGTGGAAGGACCAGTGTAAGGGACACAAATAAGGATCCTTTAAAAGTGTCAGAAGAACACCCATGAAGTGCGATCCTACTGGGAAAGGTATGCATGTGGGAGACTGCATCCTTTCTGTACCAAGTATCTTTTATGTCCATTGTGAAAACAGATGTGGCACATCTGGAAAGTGTGAGTAGCACAATCAGAAAGGGAGACGAAACATATTGGATTGGAATCCAAACCACAGTACACTACAAGATGTAAAGTTACCATTCAGCACACTCTCTAAAAAGATTATCTTAAAATATATATATACACACACACATACAACTTTCTATAATTTTACACTATCTCGTGAATAACGTACCAGCTGCCAGGTACTCATCATATAACCAATCTTCTTCATTCCTGAAGAATCCAACAACATTAATATCTGTCTTGCTCTTGGATTTTTCTAAAGCCTTCACTGTTGTTACCTCTATGCTTGGGGATCTTATCTGCTCCTTCATATACTCTATAATACCTACATAAATCATATTACAAACAAGAAATAATCAATCCATTACAAAAAGAACTTGCACAAATACCAATATCCAAACATCATTTTTAGATGCAACTTGTATTTGAAAAAAAAATTGAAGTGGGGAATTTACAGCTCAAAACAAAAACTAATGAAATACTATTGGTGTTCAACTATTGATGAAATAATGTGATGGAATCCCTACCTCATCCTCACAGTCATGCATTTTAAAAAGATAGTTCTTATATTAATGCTACTAGGACTTGTATTTTTTTTTTCTCAGACATCTCTGAAAATGGTCATGAAACCTCAGAAAACATGTTAAAAACTTTCTAAAAGTTCCATTTATCATGGAAGATTATTAAATTTCTTCAAAAGCAACTTATATAGCCTTTATATTTTTTGTCAATATTTTCATTACTCAAACATTTTCTACATCACCAAATATTGTGCATTTCATATCTATTTATGTTATTAATACATTAAATAGTGTACCTCTAAAATGTGCATTAACTATTGTAGTGTTGTCAATGTAACTAAACTGGTATTAGAAATAACTAAGGTTAAGTACACTTGCTAGGAAGAAAGAAAGCTGTGGGAATGGTGGAAAATGAAATTTGTATTTAATAATACTGAGTAAAGAAAAATGATAGAAGTTTTAATGTTGTTCAAATTAAGCTCAAACTTGTAATATCTTCCTAATTTTTAGTTGGTTTGTTTACACTAAAGGTTATTATATACAACAAGTCTACAATTGCCTGAACAAGTAAATAATAAACAAGATGATTGCTTTTTAGCCTAATTATATTTTTCTCAAACATTATTATAAACAGGGTCACATTGCTTTGGAAACAGAAGCAATAAGTCATAGTTATAATAAGAAAATGTACCAAACAACTAAAAACAAAATTTCTTAAAAAATGAAAGCAACAGTGCTAAAATTTTGAATAGTCCTAACTAATATTATTAAGCAATGTAAACATAGCCACAGTACACAAATCCACCACTGCAACAAAGATAAACATTTTAATAACAAAACATAGGTCATATATATCATCAGAACAGAATTTGATAGTAATGGGTATGTTTATAAGGAATCCACTTAATAAACTACTGTACACTGTCTACCTTCTGCACACCTTCATCACTGTGTTTGAAAGATTATTAGTTGCTTTTATTTTATGCTTAAGGAATTCACAAATTTTATTAATGGAGGTATAAATATTTAAACAGAAATAATCTGTTTCTCTGAGCACCAGGGAAGCAGAAACAACCATGATGTCTTTATAATGTTGAATGAGAAAAAGTAATATAAATTGATGCTGTGAAAGAATCAGTCTCTCATCTGCAGAATTTCTTTTTACCTGTCTCGTCTCTTGGTCCATCGTAAGGAAATTTGCGTCCTCGCCGAAAGAGAAACAGGGTGGGATAGCCAGAAACTTTATACACATCAGACAACTCCTTTTCAGAGGTGGCATCTATTTTAGCAAGGGTAATTGGAGGAACATTTTCTTTCAGAACTTGGGCTGCCCTCTCATACTCTGGTGCAAGTTTTTTGCAATGCCCACACCTACAAGTAATTGACAACATCAATTATTATTTTAATGCAAAACAGAGATCCAAAGATCAAAATTCCATGCTACATAAATCTAAAATGGGATATGTCCAACGAGTGAATCAGTGTTGTTACAGTTAACCTGTAAAAATACCATGTAATTTACTTTCTTACATTATGGATGGATTGATTGATTGATTTAGTGTTTTATGGCACAAAGCAGCGAGGCTATCTGCACCAGACATTCAGTAAAAATGTAAAAAAAAAATAAATGTAGTAATAGACATGAATGGAAATGAAGGTAAAACAAAAAAGTATAAAACCAATGTTGACACCTAGTCTACAATGTTAAGATAGAAGGCAGAGTATAAGAAGTTGTAAGGTATTTACTCTAGCAAAAAGGTAATGATCATAACCTCCAGGAAGACTAACAGGTATGTTCAAGAACCACCGTCAATCACCTGAAGTTGGTCTTTCCAGTCCTAATCCAGGTTATGTGTCATAGCAACCAGTATCAAAATGTAAAAGAATAGAAGTTTTAAAAGATACATAGCAAAATTGTAACAATGAGTAGCCAAATGTCCAGTAAAATGATAAAGTCAAGTAAATGGAGTAAAATTTGTAAAAGTAAATGAAGGTAAAAACAAAACAGCAATTAAAACAGAATATGGTGTAAAAATCAATGGTGACATCCAGTCTTTTAAAGTTGTAAAATATTTACTCTAGCAAAATGGTAATGATCATAACCCGCCAGGAAGACTAACAGGTAAGTATAAAAACCACCGTCAGTCACCTGAAGTTGGGCTTTCCAGTCCTGGTTCTGGGTTATGTGTCATAGCAGCTATTATCAAAATGTAAAAGAATAAAAGTTTTAAAAGACACTCCGCAAAATCGTAATAATGAGTAGCCAAATGTCCAGTAAAAAGATAAAGTCAAGTAAATGGAGTAAAATTTGTAAAAGTAATTGAAGATAAAAGCAAAACGGCAATTAAAACAGAAAATGGCGTAAAAACCAATGTTGACATCCAGTCAACAAAGTTGTAAAGGACTACCTGTAGCAGAATGGTAATGATCATAACCCACCAGGAAAACTAACAGGTAAGTATAAAAACCACCGTCAGTCACCTGAAGTTGGTTTTTCCAGTCCTGGTTCCGGGTTATGAGTCAATATGGCCAGTACTTAAAAGTTAAATAGTAAAAGTGTGAAATGATATGCAGCAAAAGTATAACAACAACTCGCCAGGACGACTAACGAGTAGTTCAAACAGTAGCGTTAGTCACCTGAAGTTGGCCTTTCCAGTCCTGGTGTCGAGTTATTTAATGTTCTGGCCATTGTCCAATGTCAAATTGAATGAGAGAGATTAAAACTGTAAAAAAGGAACCACAATTAAAAAGGTGTAATGAATAAATATGCAACACTTAAATGAGATTAAAAAAGATTAATGGCCATTAAAATATTAAAAACATTATCAAGGTGGACAGAGTCACCATCACCAATAACTCTGTCCAATGTTACAGACTGACCCTGGGAAAAAATACGTTTAAAATATTGCCGTCGTTGAGAATTGTAACTATGGCAAGAAAGTAAAACGTGGCTGATAGTGATTTGAGTGTTGCACAAACTACACATTGGTGCATCAGTTCCAGATAAAAGGAAATGATGAGTTAAAAAACTGTGACCAATGCGTAGCCTAGTGAGAACAACTTCCTCCTTCCAAACATTAGGGAAGCTAGATGGCCAAAGTCCAATTTTGGGTTTGATTTGAAAAAGTTTGTTGTCACGTTGCTAACTCCCAGTGGACTGCCAGCTGGCATGGAGCCGAGCCTTGAAGACAACACCATAGTCCATGTACAGAATAGGCATAGGAGTGATGGTGCTGAAGCAGACATATTTAGCTGCCATGTCTGCAAGCTCGTTCCTGCGAATACCAACATAGCCTGGTATCCAGAAAAACTGAATTGAAGTAGCTGCTAATGAGAAATGGGCCAGTCGGTTTCGAATATCAGCGAGAATAGGATGTGAGCTAACATGTAGCGATTCCAAGGCAAGTATAGAACTAAGCGAATCAGTATAAATAGTGCAGTTGGAGTACTGCTCAGCTGCAATATGATCCAGGGCAAGAGATATGGCATACAGTTCAGCAGTGAACACAGAAGCTGTAGAAGGGATTCTGCACGCAACTACTGACCCATAGCAAACCATATCAGATCCCACTGAATTACCTGATTTGGAACCATCTGTATAAATGGGAACTGAATGATTGTTTGAAAGATATTCATTGAATAAAAGACGGTACTTCCAATCTGGAGTATCTGCCTTTTAGGTGACTGAAAGAAAGGTCACATTTGGGGCTGTAATAAGCCATGGTGGGATGGGCCAACCTGTGGAATCTGCAATGTTATCCAGGGACAGACCCAATTCATCCAATTGCGCCCGGATGCGAAGGCCAAACAGAGCAATGACAGATCGTCTGTTCTGAAAAATTACTGCCCACCGAGGAAGGAAAACACATTTCCAGGTGGGATGCTTTGGTAAGGAATGAAGTTTCAAGTATATTGTAAAGATAGTTGCAAACGGCAAAGGTGTAGAGAAGGTTCATGAGATTCAATGTATATACTTTGAACTAGAGAGGTACGGAAAGCCCCAGTGCAGAGTCGAAGTCCTTGGTGATGAATGGGGTCCAGCATCTTTAAGGCCAAGGGTCTGGCAGAGCCATAGACCATTGATCCATAATCGAGTTTCGATCTAATAAGAGCACGATATACCTTTAACATTGAACAGCAATCTGCCCCCCAACTGGTAGAAGAGAGAACACGGAGGATGTTCAGTGCTCTTGTGCATTTGACCCGAAGCTACTTTAAGTGTGGTATAAAGGTCAGTTTACAATCAAAGATAAGCTCCAAGAACTTGGTCTCCGGGACCACTGGCAGCAAAACTTCACCGATACGAAGTTCAGGATCAGGGTGAATACCCGTCGACAGCAAAAGTGCATGCATACAGTTTTGAGAGAGAGAAATTAAAGCCGTTCACCAGAGTCCACTTCCATACACAATTGAGGGCGGTTTGTAGTTGCCGCTCAATATATCTCATGTTTGACGACTGACATGAGATGTGAAAGTCGTCGACATACAGCCCATTCGCAACAGTGAGAGGGAGTTGTTCAGTGATGGCATTTATCTTTATACTGAAGAGTGTAACACTCAATACACAGCCTTGAGGGACTCCAAGTTCCTGTACAAAAGAACGGGAAAGTGTCGAACCCACACGAACTTGAAATCTCTTGTCCATTAAAAATTTTTTAATAAACATGGGTAGATGGCCACGTAACCCATATGTATGAAGGTCTCGCAAAACGCCATACCTCCATGTTGTGTCGTAAGCCTTCTCTATGTCAAAGAATATTGATACAAGATGTTGGCAGTTGAGAAAGGCTTCTCTGATAGATGTTTCAAGACGAATTAGGTGGTCTGTGGTGGAGTGCTGTTGACGGAACCCACACTGGGTGGGCAAGAAGAGGTTGTTTGATTCAAGGAACCAAACAAGATGAGCATTAACCATCCTTTCTAATGTCTTACAGAGACAGCTCTTCAAAGCAATTGGAGGGTAGTTTGAAGGAATCTTGGGATCTTTCCCTGGCTTAGAGAAAGGTAAAATAATAGCCTGGCACCAGGCATCAGGAAAAACATTCTCCTGCCAGATCCGGTTGAAAACAATCAGAAGAACATCAAGAGAAGCAGGAGATAGATGGTGCAGCATGTCATAATGAATATCATCAGGTCCAACAGACGTACTGGCAGACCGATGAAGGGCCATTTTTAATTCCACCAGGGTAAAGGGACAATTATAGTCAAAGAAACAGTCAGTTCGAAAGGAAAGAGGTGATCGCTTTGCCCAAGTCTTGATGGCCAGGAAGGTGGAGGAACAAGCAGAAGTGCTAGATACCCGGCAAAAGCTTTCACCTAGAGTGTTAGCGATGTTCTGAACATCAGTCACCTCCTGACCATCAGAGAGTAAGATCGAGAGGGGGACAGAATTGCAGTGCCCATTAACCTTTCGAATCCTGTCCCATATGATCTTGGAACTGGTGGTAGAAGATATGCTGGTTGTGAACTTAATCCAAGATTCCTTCTGGCTTTGACGTCTTACCCACCTAGCATGTGCACGGGCCCGTTGGAAAGCAACCCGGTTTGAAAGTGTGGGATATCTAGGAAAAGTATCCCAGGCCCGCTTTTGAGCCTTCCGTGCTAAGTGGCAAGCAGGATTCCACCACGGGAGAGGATATCATGGAAAACGTGTCGAGGTTTTAGGAATACACTGAGCAGCTGCATGTGTAATACAGTCAGTTACCGCTGCTACACAGTCGTCTATTGGTGGCTGATTTACGATGGCAGGATCAAGTTCTGCGAGAGCAGTGAAAGTGGACCAGTCTGCCTGATCCAGCTTCCCCCGGGGCACGCGGGTAGGGTGGCATTGACCACGCCCAGTCTCTCTCAAAAGGATCGGAAAATAATCACTGCCTAGTGGATTACTGTCAACCCTCCATGAAAAATGGGAGAATAATGAAGGGGAGCAAACTGAGAGATCAATAGCAGTAAAGGACTGACTAGGTGCATGAAAGTAAGTGGAAGAACCAGTACTGAAAAGAGAAAGATTGTGATCAGAGAGCATCCGCTCTACAGATCAGCCCCTCCCATCAATAATAGCACTTCCCCAGAGGGGATGATGTCCATTAAAATCCCCTAGGATTAGAAATGGAGATGGCAATTGTTCAACAAGAGCATCAAGATCTGATTGATCATATGTCTCTCCAGGGGACAGGTACAGAGAACAAACAGTGATGGTATGACCCAAGGAAACACGGATGGCTACAGCCTCCAAGGGTGTGTTGAGTGACAAAGACAGGGTGGGCACGTGTTGATCAATCAACAGTGCCACCCCTCCATGTACTCGACCATTACACAACCTGTCATTTCTGTACAGAGAAAACTGCCGAATGGAGACTGTATCAGCAGTTTTGAGAAATGTTTCTTGTAAAGAAAGACAAACAGGATGGTAGGAAGCAATCAGCATTTTGATATCATCCAGATTAGAACGTAAACCTCGACAGTTCCATTGTATCAAGGTGGCCATTTTTAAGAACGGGTAGGTGAAGTGGCTGGAGAACCCTTTGGTTTGCGACCATGTCTTTTTTCTTTACTGTCTTTAGTCGGAGGAGGTCTATCAACCTCCATGGATCCTGCTCTGGGTCAGGTGGGCAGGTTTTTGTTATTGGAAGGGGAATCCAGTGACTGAGGATGTGAACGAATAATTGTTTTGTCTCTTGTGGTGGGAGAAAAAGATGTATCAGAAGAAATGCCTGTATTTGAAACTGAAGGACGTGGATCTTGAGGTTTGTTGGAAGGTATGAGAGGAACAGAGATGGGTGTGGAAGTCGATTCATCAACCTTTTTAACCATGGAGGTCAAAAGGCTTTTCATCTGTTTTGAAAACAATTCTCTTGGAGGCACAGAGAGATCTGTCTGCACTCCCACTGTAGTTGTGGAATGAAGTGCAGCAGCATATGTCCGAGATGGAGTTGTGGACAGCAATTTCCGAGCCTCAGGATAACTGATGTTATGTGTCGTTTTCAAACGCTGCACCTCTTTTTTCCTCCAACCATTTTGGGCAAGAATGAAAGTAAGAGGGGTGAGAACCATTGCAGTTTACACAATGTTGGTTCATGTCAGTCATAGGCATCGTGGTCCTTGCCTCCACAACGAGCACATGTCAGGGAACCACAACAGGATGTCTTTGAGTGGCCAAATCTCTGACATTGGAAACATCGAAGAGGGTTTGGTATGTATGGCCAAACCCCGCAAATGAGATAACCTGTTTTGATGGTGACAGGTGCACGTGGTGAAGTAAATGTTAAAACGAGGGTATTTGTTGGCAGTGTAACCCCATCTTTGCGAGTGGAGATGCGCCTCACTGCAGAAACTCCATGAGTGGAGAGACCAGCGAGAATCTCTGACTCGGGAACGTTCTTCAAATCCCTTTCAACAATAACTCCTCGTGAAGAATTCAAGGTAGCATGGGGTGTAACCTCAATAGGTATATCCCCAATTGCCTTTGAATTCAAGAGGAGTTCACTGTGTTGGGATGTGGATGTTTCAACCAATATATCACCAGATTGAAGTTTCTTTACTGACTTTGGAGAGCCAGCAAGTCCCTCTAGTCCCTTTTGAATAGAAAAAAGGGACATTTACCCTAAAGGTTTTTTTGAAAGAGAATGTAATATAACAAAATGAGGTACGTGTGTTACTGATGTTGAGGATTGCTGTTCTGAGTATTCAAGACGTGGTCGCTTACCCATTGACTGTTTCTTTACAATTTTATTTAAATTTTTTAGAGGATCCATAGGAAAAAGAAAAAATTTCGGTACCCACTGACCCCACCCACCATGGAGCCCTACAAAGGGACGCACTACAAAGTCACGCAAGGACAATGCAGCAACGCCAGGGTTTCGTGAGCACTATACCCAAACACCAGCATCAGGCACAATGTCCACAACACCCGTTGAGAACTTCCAACACTGGTACTTGATTGACCCTAGCCCAAGTGGACCAGCCGATTGACCCAAGGGGGGCCACCCAAAGGCCGCCCGTCTACAGGAATTCAAGGCCAAAGTGTTGTGTTAGGGTTGGACCCCTCAACCACCAGGATCCTCTCCTTCCCTTCACGGGTCGCCACACACGGCAAACACGTGGGTGGATGTTTAGATCCCAGAGAAGGTAACCAGATAGAACAGAACCTTCCCTGGGAGATCCCCTCACCACGTACAGGAATCCACACTGAGGGATACATTATGGAAGTTGAATAGTTTATTCCACATATAACAAATACTACCATAGTAAGAAAATACAAAAAAAAAGGTTTAGTTCTTTCACTTATTGTACCTACAGGTACATTTAAAGTGCTGCCAAATTATGTCACATTAATGGGAATTAAATTAGTTCAATAAAATAAATTTTTCTGATAATATATGGACTATCAAGTTTAAAAACTGCCTCTCCTATCATGATGTTTAATTTATCATATTCTTTGGTTGACATTTAAGAAAAGTGACAGGTGGTTTTTGAACTTTGGGAAGTAGTTTTCATAGATTATGATGCATGTTCCAACAACCTCTGATTTGAAGTACCTACAAACAGTTCAAATTATATTGTCATATTATCCACATTTTAATGTTGGAACCGTTTTTCCTACAACCTCAGAATTTAACAATTAGGAAGAAATTCTGGTAACAAACCAGCTTAAATCTGGTTTTAATTCTCATGAACAACAACTAGGGTAAGCATTTGTTCTAGGTGAATTTCTTCTATGAGGCAATGGTC
This sequence comes from Tachypleus tridentatus, assembly GCF_004210375.1. NCBI lineage: Eukaryota > Metazoa > Arthropoda > Merostomata > Xiphosura > Limulidae > Tachypleus > Tachypleus tridentatus. Next base: position 52,723,763 of record NC_134830.1, read on the forward strand.
ACTTAGGTATGTTTGTTAATAATAACTATGAATGTGCTAACTCTAACATCAACAAGTTTGCCAACAAACTAATTATTCTGGTTCTTGTTGGAGAAAACTTTAATGCACACAGCAATGCATTGACTGAAAATCGTCTAAGCTCAGATAGGTTTACTTAAGACAGGTAATCAAACTCTTCTTAAAACATTCAAAATGTCCATTTGGTTAGGGACACTTGCACTAGGTTTTGGTACAGAAAGCCAAAGGTCAGTTGAAGGTAGACTTCTGATTTGTTAGTGATAACGAACTTATATTACGCAACAGAAAACACTGACAGGTTTTAACAATATCTTTCAAATGCCCAATCCAAGTCTTATGCTGTTAATTGGAAATAACCTTTTTTTTTTTTAACATTTTGTGTTTTCCCTAAGTTACATATTTTCAGAAAATATAGAAATATTTGACCATTGAACAAAATGATTTAACTAAATATGCAAGAATCATCCTCGAAAAATACCTACTTTACAGTTTAATAAACGTTTTCAACAACTAAGCTTTTCATATTAAATATATATATTACATCAAGTCCTAATACTTAATTTTTTAATATCAGAGAACCTCAAGACAATTAATATATCAACATTAAAACCTTTGCTACATGAAACTATTTCCTGCATACTGGTAGAGCTTATAAAAGAGATTTGTGATGATTTTCTTCTATAATGCACATGAATTACATAACACGATGAAGAACATATTTTAAATTCTAGTGAGAGTAAAATTATTATTACTGAATGATAAACATAATTGTGTAACAGAAAATTCAACTAATAAGAATGGTACACTTTCAGTAAGAATAATTTTACTCTCACTAGAATTCTAAAGAAAAATATAGGTAATTAGAACAAACACTACCAGGGGGCATAAAATTCCACAAGAATAAGATCTGCTTTATTGACAACACTGGTGAAATTCTCACTGGTCAGGGTTACAACAGTTTCTGGTGGGGGCTTCCAGTTTGGGTCAGCCTGTTCTTTCATATACTCCACAATACCTAAATCAGTATCAAATCATGTGTGTTATAGCTTTCCTACCACTTATATATAGAATTAAATCAAGTAGATAAGTTGTAAGCCAAAAGAGATTATCTTAGTGTTCAGATGATAATACACAGCTTAGGATTTATTTTATAAATATACAAGTTAACTTTTTAAGTTAAGGATAAGTTCAGTTCTGAATATGTTTGCAAAATATACAAAAAAAACCTTTTTAAGGCTAGGTTTTAAAACTGTAACAAGAAGTTTGAATAGAAACTTAAAAACTAAATCAACTTTAGCAACTTCCCACATAATCACTTCCTATATCACTTACATTATGTATGACAGAAAAGAATTGGTTCTAATTAAAACAAAACAAAAAACTGTTTTAAGTAAGTATCAACTGTAGCACATCTTACCCATAAATTCCAAGATTTTTTACAGAAATCAGTAAATTAAAGTGGTTCACACTTCTTTTCTACTGTATTGTAAAAAAGTTAGTTGTTGTTCAGGACATTACACCAATATACCCATTATTCCCATAACTTTCATTAGCTCATTATCATATTTTAAATCTGCCAGTCCAGTTAAAGGATGTGAAACCTGGACCTTGGAAGCAATAAACTGAAGTTGTAGGAATTTCTAATCCACTTCATCATTCACATGCCAAAGTTGGAGAAAGTGGCTGGAACATTTTACCTAATATCTTCAATCGTATCCACAGCCAGTCAAAAGAATATAGTGAACACCTATCAACATAAAGATAAGTGGATTATCCAGTATGTCAAGGAAAGTGCACCAAAGGACAAACTACAAGCCTGAAACAGATTTGCAAGAAGAATGACCCTTAACAACAGAAGAAATGTAGAAACCCATCTTAGAGAAATATCTACAGTGACACAAGTGGATAACAGCAGCCTGGTGAAACAACAGTGAAATAAATAGTTGACAGCAGCTTGATGAAACAACCTCAATCCACCAAGTCAATATGCCAGACGATTCAACATATAAAAGTAGTGGCCTTAACAAATCATACAAAAATACAAGATAAGGAAAGAGGTCAAATGGAGAAAAACATTCTAGAATTAGGAAGTTAGAATCACATGCCCCAACACATTCTTCTCAGTAGAAGCAGAAAGTGAAACAATTTTTTTGTTAACCCTATGGACAATCCTCTGAACTTGACACATTTTTCCAAAGTATTTATTTACCCACAACACTGGGGGTTAGAGAGTTCATAATAACAACTATCAATGACAGAAAAACAAGTTAAAAATACTCACCATTCTGCAGTTAATCTTATTAATTACAGCCAATGCCTCTGTGATGTCATCCAATTCTTTTGGTTGGTTCATTACACTGAGTGTTGTAATGGGTAAAAAGCATAAAATTATTTAATACCCTGAACTCTATTAACCCCACAAGTAGTGTATTATATAAAAAGTCAGTGATTTGAAGGCTAATATGAGTCTGTATGAGAGACACACTAACTTTAAGAAAGGTTACATATACAATGAAATATAATCATATTTGTCTGGAGAGTAAGAAGAGAATAAGTTTACCCTTAACAACCATAGAAAGTAAAGATAAATAATAATAGCCCCAGCCAAATGATAAATTGAAAGGACAATGAAAGAAAAAGCATAAAAAGCTTATAAAATTTTGAATGTTGACTATCTAACATACAAGGTAATTTTAAATAAACTTGACAAAATTTAGTTTATGAAGGTAAGATAAGCCAAAAGGTGGAAAAACAGCCTTCAACTATTTATACAAAAACAAACAATCAAGAATGTACATTCTAACACGCTAAGAAAAATGTTGGGAGCTGGAAGTGCATATTTCAAAACTTCTACTATTCAAATTGATATTATTTTGAGTAGTTCTTTACACATTCATTAACACCAATACTCATGGGAATCCATTTAATCAAACATAAAAACCCCAAACCTCTGATCCTTTATTTTGTGTTTCCTTTGCATCTGTTTCAGAAAGTGTAAACAATTTTATTTTGTGGAGCTCAAGAGATAACTTCAACAAAAACCTTTTAATAAATGTGTTGTTTTAATATTCCTACTAGCTATTTTTTACTCAGTATTGTCTGGGTATTACCTGAAAAGAGAAGTTGATGTTCAGCTATTTTTACACAGAAATGATCAAATTTTTGCTTTTTGTGTCAAATGGTAATATTTCTGCAAGATAAATGTTTTAAGAGCACATAAATTTAAAAAACTAATTAGAATTATAGATGTATTGTATAGTCACATAACCCCATAAACTGTCATTACAATGCCTCTGGATAAAAGACATTTTGTTTCTTGTGGATTTGCATACCTTTTACTGCCTGTGATTGGCAATTACAACTGTTTTTCTTTTCCTCAATATTTTACCATAAGGTGCATAATCAACATCTGAAATGTTTACCATACCTAACTATTTTCTCCCCTCTTAAAATGAAATGAAAACTAATTTATTTTTGCAGAATTTTACAGGTTCAGTTTCTGTTCTATAAAAATAGTTCTTATTTGTGAGTAGACACGACAGCATTTGATGGATCTTTATTCCGACACCACAACATCAGTATGCATCTCAATGAAATATAAAACTTCTTCCGTTATTTTAATTTATATCAGACCAAACATTCATCTCATCTGTGGAAAATATTTTGAAGCATTTGTAACTACTTCAATATTTTTTTCAAATAAGGTCAAATTTGTTTTTTGACTACTTGGGTAATAATGACTTTTATTATACAATATTTTTTTACTAATTTGAAAATTATAAAGTTTTTTGTTCATATCACTGAACAGACAACAACTATGAAAAATTAAACCTTTAACTTCATAATATATTATTTGAAGAAGTAAATATTATTTTATTTTTTCAATATATAGTACCTATAATTGCATTTTATTTATTACATCAAACCAAACAATTTATATTCAATATTTATCATAATTTTATGTATTTAATAACCTTAGTACCAGAAGTCAGTTACTGTTATGACTGTTGCTTAGATACCTATTTTAAACCATTTTATCACCTACTACATATCACTGCTGAATGAAGCCTTCAATAAGAGGGTCAAAAGCTTGCATATAAAAAGCATTTTAACAGAGAAAAGTTGTACAATAAAAATACTTGAATGCACACCTTCAGAATTCCCTTAGTACCTGTACAAAGTTTCAGGTCTCAAGGTTCTTTATTCTTGGAGATATGGCACAGATTGATTGACATACAGGCTGCTTTATGCAGCACACACATCCCTCCTACTGACAATTCCTTCACATGAATCACTAAATCATACCCACATTTCTTATTTGCCATCTACTCACATGGACTGGTTTTATATGAAACATTTCAATCAGTCACTTAAATTCAGGCCTGGCAGGGCCAGGTGGTTAGGACGTTTGACTCGTAATCCAAGGGTCATGGGTTTAAATCCCCATCACACTAAATATGTTTACCCTTTCAGCCATGGGGGCATTATAATATGATGGTTAATGCCATTATTTGTTGGTAAAAGAGTTGATGGGGGGTAGTGATGACAAGGTGCCTCCCCTCTAGTTTTACACTGCTAGAACATTTGTACACATGAATGTTTTTATCTTTATAATGTTCTTAATATTCACATTGTCAACTTCCACTATGGTCAAAAATAAAAATTTACTTTTTAATTGCAGAGTTTTTGTCACATAGAGAAACTAAAAATTAATTAGAAGAGTAATTACTTATATGTACTTCACTCCGAGTATTTTTTATGCAAATATTGCCATGCCTTTAATCTGCACAATAGAAATCTTACCCATAGCAGACCTAGGACCCTCATACTTTGATTCCTTCCCCTTTCGAAATATGAGTAATGTAGGATAGCCAGTGATTTCAAAACGTGAAGCCAAATCTGTCTCGGCAGTGGCATCAACCTTTGCTAAAGGTATAGGAGGAGCTTCTTCCTTTAACTTCTTTGCCGCTTTAGCATACTCTGGAGCCAATGACTTACAGTGGCCACACCTGGATCGAAACACAAAACAGAGTTCACAACACCTCATTTACTGCAGTTCCAGTGCTGATATACACTGTTCAATGAAAAACAAATTTCTTATAAAAATATCAGCATTATAACAAATTACAAGAACAATTTACTAAAAGTTAATGTTATTGGCATTTTCTTTACAGGGAAAGAATGTTTACTCTCTTTTGATTCTGAAATATTTAAAGCTAAATTTAACGTAATCTCATCAGTAATAATACTGAATCCAATAATGCTTTGTCTAACTGGTTCTTATATCGTGAATTAAGATGTTGTCATCAGAAATGGAGGATGGCACTTTTTCTACAATGTGATTATCTTATGGTACGAGTTCCTGTTAATATAGTTAAAAGATATTACTGTTTTACTAAAACAGAGTAATTTTAGTTTTTACTTTTCTTTTTCTCAGAAGTAGATGTGCATGTTAGTTCGTTGGTTGATTTAGTGTTTTATGGCACAAAGCAACTGGGCTATCTGTGCCAAACGTCCAGTAAAAAGGTAAAAGTAAATTAGTAAAATTCAATAAAGAAAATTAAGGTAAAACAAAAGTTAAAAAATAAATACCATAAAACCAATGTTTACATATAGTCTACAATGTCGAGAGAAAAACTACAGTAATTTAAGTTGTAAAGGACTTTCTGTATCGTGACTGTAATAATCATAACTCGCCAGGAGGACTAAAAGGTAAGTACAAAAACAACCATCAGTCACCTGAAGTTGGCCTTTCCAGTCCTGGTTTTGAGTTACTTAATGTTATGGTCAGTTTCAAATTTCAAATTGAACCAGATGAACTGTGATTTTTAAAAGGGAGTCACATTAAAAAGGTGTAAAGTATAAATTAAAAAAAACTTAAATGGCATTAAAAAGATTAATGGCCTTTAAGAAACTAAAAACATAATCAAGGTGGACAGTGTCACCATCACCAATAACACTGTATAACATCATTGTTTTCCTTTATCTGGAACTGATGCACCAGTGTGTAGTTTGTGTAACAGTCAGATCACAATAAGTTAAAAAACTGTGACCAATGCGTAGTCTAGTTAAAACAACTTCCTCTTTCCAATCCTTACGGTAACAAGACAGCAAAGTCCAATATAGGATTTTATTTGGAAAAGCTTGTTTTCGCATTGCTCACTCCAAGTCGACTGCCAGCTGGCACAGATCCGAGCCTTGAATACAGGACCATAGTCCATGTATGGAACAGACACAGTAGTGATAGTGCCAGAGCAGATAGATTGAGCTGCAGTGTCAGCAACCTTGTTTCCACGAATACCAATGTGGCCAGATATCCAGAAAAACTGGATAAAAGTAGATGGTAAAGAGAAATGGGACAGTGTTTTCAATATCATCAAGAACAGGTTGTGAACGGTTTTAGATAGAGAAGGTAAAGTCGTTTGCTGTGATCCACATTAGTAAACAATTGAGGGCATTCTGTAGCTGCTACTCAATACACCTCATGTTCGGCGACTGACATGAGATGTGAAAGTCGTCTACATAGAGCCCGTTTGCAACAGTGAGGGAGCTGTTCAGTGATGGCATTAATTTTTATACTGAAATGTGCGACACTCAGAACACAGCCCCGAGGGACTCCAAGTTCCTGTAGAAAAGAACAGGAAAGTGTTGAACCCACATTAACTAAGAATCTCCTGTCTATTAAAAATTTTTTAATAACAATGGGCAAATGGTCACATAAGCCACATACATGGTCTCGCAAAATGCCATACCTCCATGTTGTATTACAAGCATCAGGAAAAACATTCTCCTGCCATATCAAGTTAAAAACAACCAGAAGAATAGCAAGAGAAGCAGGAGATAGACGACGCAGCATCACATAGTGTATATCATCAGATCCAACAGATGTACTGCCAGACCAATAAAGGGCCAGTTTGAGTTCCACCAGTGTAAATGGACGATTATAGTCATAGAGACAATCACCTCGAAAGGAAAGAAGTGATTGCTCTGCCCGAGTCTTGATGGCTAAGAATGTAAAAAAAGAAACAGAAGTGCTAGATACCTGGCAAAAGCTTTCACCTAGAGTATGAGATTGCATTCTGAGGACATTACTGTACCTGGAAAATTGCTAGAGAACGATTCTTTAGGAGGCACAAAGATCTGTCTGCATTCTCACTGTAATGTCCAAGATAAGGTGGTGGACAGCAATTTTCGAGCCTCAGGATAGGTAAAAAAAAGCCTCAAACGATTGGAGAAACACTTCTTGAACCCTACATGATGAAAGCAGTAAATCTTATTCTTAGAGAAGCCAGTGTAAAGAAGATGCAGTAAGTATCCCTGTCAAATAATACTATACAGAGGTGCATTTCTAAAATGTCTATGGATGTGAAGGAACAGGTTTTGACTGAAATCAAGGGTTCTCCTTTGTTCTCCTTTCAGCTCGACGAGTCAACAGATGTAAGTTCATGTTCTCAGTTGCTTGTCTTCGTGAGATACATTAATTCAGGTGACATCAAAGACAAATTCTTATTCTGCAGTGCACTTGAAACCACAACAAAAGCTGATGATGTCATGGAAATTCAACTTTTTTTCAAGACGAAGATCTTCAATGGGAAAACGTGTGTGGGGTTTGTATGGATGGGGCACCGGCTATGCTGGGATCGAAATCAGGATTCCAGTCGAGAGTGAAGAAGCTAGCACCTCAAGCAAAGGGCATCCACTGCATGATTCACCGATATGCTCTCGCCAGTAAGACTCTCCCTGCCTCTCTGCAGGAAGTGCTTGAATCTGTAATCAAAATTGTAAATTATGTGAAGACTCAAGCACTCAACACTCGCCTATTCAAAGAACAATGCAAAGACATGAATGCTGACCACGAAGTCCTTCTCTTCTACACAGCAGTACGTTGATTGTCGAAAGGAAACATTATTAATTGTGTCTTTGAAATGAAAGATGAAATAAAGCTATTCCTGGAGACTCATGAAAGGAAAGATCTTGTAGCTCACTTTGAAGATGAAGCATGGAATAAAAGGGTTGTGTACCTAGCCAACATTTTTGACCAGCTGAACAAGCTCAATTTGAAGCTTCAAGGAAGGGAAACACATGTTCTCCTTTTTCAAGATAGTCTTCGGGCCTTTGTTTCAAACTGCAGAATTGGTGTCGGAAAATCAATCTTGGAAACATTGCTATGTTTGAAAAACTTTGTGGAGTGACGGATGAGTCTCAGATCCAACTGGATCAGTTCCTCAAGGATGAGATTACCGAACATTTTCAGTCTCTAGAAAAGGAAGTCGAGTGTTACTTCCCTGAGCTATCACAGGAACAGGAGACCCTGATAAGGAACCCATTTTGTACTGAACTTGATGTATCCAGCATCCCAGATGATATCCAAGATGAATTTCTGGATCTAAGGAACGACTCTTCAGCTCGTGATCTCTTCAAGGTGAAATCCGTGACTCAGTACTGGTGTGCTATGTATCAATCATACTCCAAGGTCAGCAAGGACACTTTACGTGTCCTTGTTCCATTTGCTTCTACCTACTTGTGTGAGGCAGGATTTTCCACTCTTGTCAATATAAAAACAAAGAATAGGAACAGATTGGATGTTGGAGATGACATGAGACTGGCTGTAACAAACGTTTAGCCACAAATTTCAAAGCTTGCTGCTGAAATGCAACATCAGGCATCTCACTAGCTGGGTTAGATAGCTGTTCAAACCTATGTTAATATTATTTTAAGAAATATATGTTCTTTTTATGAATTCAGGTTGGACCAATGTGATTTAATTTGCCAATAAATAATTACAGAATTTTTAAATATTTTTTTAGATGTTTCTTTCCCTCTCCTTCACAGAAAATAAAAGAAAAATTAAGCTGCTGGCAGTAAGCCCTAAGTAGGGGGTCACATGGGTTTCAAACTTTTATCTCTGAAGGGAACGTTCTTCAAAGTTCAACAATAGGTTGTGAAGAATTCAAGGTAGCATGGGGTGTAACTCTATAGGCATATCCCCAATTGCCTTTGAATGCAACAGAAGTTCACTGTGTTGAGATGTGGATGTTTCCACCAATATGTCACCAGATCAAAGCTTTTTTACTGACTTTGGAAAGCCAGCAAGTCCCTCTAGTCCCTTCTGAATGAAAAAGGGAGACATTTGCCCTGAAGGTTTGTCTGAAAGTGAGTACAATATAAGAAAATGAGAAACAACAGGTTTTACAGATGTTGAAGATTGCTGCTCAGAATCTTCAAGATGTAGTTGTTTACCTGTGGACTGTTTTTTCACTATTTAAGCTTTTATTTGGGGATCCATAATAAAAAAAGGAAATTTTTTGTGCCCACTGTCCCCACCAACCATGGAGCCCTACAAGGGGACACGCTACAATGTTAAACAAGGACACACCAGGGTTTCATGAGCACTATACCCAAACACCAGCATCAGACACAATGTCCACAAAACCTGTTGAGAACATCCAACACTGGTACTTGATTGACCCTAGCCCAAGTGGACTAGCCAAATGACCCAAGGGAGGCCACCACCCCAAGGCTGTCCTGTCTACAGGAATTCAAAGACAAAGTGGTGTGTTAGGGTTGGACCCCTCAACCACCAGGATCCTCTCCTCCTCTTCACGGATTGCCGTGCATGGCAAACACATGGGTGGATGTTTAAATCCCGGAGGAGGTAAACTGAAAGAACAGAACCTTCCCTGGGAAGTCCCCTTACCACGTACAGGAATCCACATCGAGGGGAGATGTGCAGGAACAGCCTTTAAACACCAAATAGTTCCTTGTCTGTGTATCATGTTATACAATTTTTCACCACAAGAAACAGTGCTTGGGACTTTTTTCTTAATTATATTAATGTTGTTCATAGAAGCATAATTAGTAAAGCTTACAGATTATTTTAAACTCATGAGTATTTCTAACTGTACTGAATATGATGAGGAACAAAAGAATGATTTCAATCAGTTGGTTGGACATTTATGTGGTAAATAATGTTTAATAAGTTCTTGTATTTAGATTACCATAACATTGATCACATGTTTAACAGATGGGTACAAATTTATTGACATGACAGAATATAAACATTTTGGCATAGAGGTAGATAACTCATTCAAACCATCAGAGCAGTAATCTGATGATAGCAGTAAAACTAATAAAAGTTTAAGGTGTATTTAAATGTGCTGGTTAAAAATAGTTAACCATCTCCATAAATATCAGTAGGATGGCCTCACTTGGAAAATTTTGTACAGTTTTACACTTCTGTTTTCCTTACTTAAGAAAGGATACTGACTTATTAGAAAGAGTTCAAAGGAGTTACAAAGATTCCAGGGAAGATAAGATTATCTTATAGGGATAGACTTCTTACTTCCTCTTGAGAAAAAAAATATATAAAAGGTTGTATTATTAGTTACAAAATCATCTAGAAGACTGATGACATTGATGCCTCTTTGTGCTGTATTTGGAAGATAAAAGGATGAGAAGAAAAACATTTAAGATTTCAAAAAGTCAAGCCAAGTTTCAGTTAAGACAGTTTTTTTAATAACAAAGTAATTAATTTAAAAAATGAATTGACATCAGCAGTAGTGGAGCCAAGACATTTAGAGAAGCTTATGAAAGAAATTATTGATTGTCTGAAACATAAAGGGCAAGTCAAAATGCCTTTCTCTCAAGGCTGATTCTGAAAGTAAAGCCTTGAGAGACCAAATGTTCACTTGTCTTTATGTTCTATATCTTCAGATTAACATTTCTAGATTTATAACACAAAAATGTTTTACTTAATCTAAAAATTGATTTTGTACCAAATTATTTATTCTCGGTTGTTTTAATGTACTGTTAATTAATTTTGCAATTGCCAAATCAATCATTTATTTAAACAGGAATGCAAATTGAAATGACAGCAAAATATTCCTGTAATGAATTTTATTCATACAAATATTAATTATTCTGAAAATTTTGAGAACACAATTAAAGAAATCAGCCTATGACTGTCTATCTGTTACATGCTAATATGTGTTATTTTTGTATCATTTAATAAAGTTTTGAAAAGAGAACTATTGCCCATAAATGTATTTACAGCTTTTTGTACACATAACTTATTAATAATCTACAGTCATTATGTGTATACAAACATCAGCAACAAAAATGTTAAACAGAAAATTAAAAGTAATCAATAAGCTAATGGATATTTTTATATTACAGTATTTTAAAGACAAAATACCATTACTGAATTGCAACACTTTTCTACATAAGAGAAAAATTCTTACCATGGTGCATAAAACTCAACCAAAATTATATCCTTCGGATAGACAACTAGATCAAAATTGTCATTATTCAACACCAAAACATCATCGTCTTCGGTGATCTTCACATCTCCTCCAAAACCTTCAATAGTTGGGATGTCTAGGAAGAAATACAAACAAGTCAGGTTAAATTTATGTTAAATAACAATGTGTCTGGAGCACAACAGAAATAAATATCATATCACACAAAGATTCATTTAAATAACGAGTTACACTAAATAGAAGATAAGAAATAAAAAATTCGCCCAGTGATAAATATAACGGAGTTCAAATACTTTTCTGGCTTATATTTCTTAGAACTTATGAGTGAAACCAAAGTAGAATGTCATATCAACCACAGTCAGTGATATGTAGAGCTACATGAAACGTGAATTTAATTCTACAGGATGTCTTCAGGAGTTAATCATGATTTAAAATCAATACATTAGTTAGGAAACAAATCACCACAAAATTGTACTTTTCCTTATTATTATCTACAAAACACATTTCTAAGCCTTTTTACAAAAAAAGCAAAAATTACACAAACCTTTTTATTATTATTATTAATTACCACTGTAAGTACTCTTAATATTAATTTCATAATTGTATCTGACTAAGCAAGTTATGCAGATACTGATGTCATTAATATTAATCAGACAGAAATTGACCTAAATTTTCACAAGAAGTAATTTGAAAATAGAAGACAATATGGCCCGCCAAGCTTATCTAGCAAAGACACCTATCTATTTAAATATTCATGAAATTATCCAACAATCTGAGTTAAAGGCAAATATCACATCATCTGTCAAACAATTCAACAAGTAAAATATGTAATAGAAAAAACAACTGTGCTTAATAATTAGCCAAGAATAAGGCTTCTGTAGGTAGTTTTCATTCAAACATTCCTCATCATGTCACATATGCAAAACATTAATAAAAAGTATAGTTTTAGAAATTAGTTTTGTTGACAAAACCTAAGTGTATTCTATCTTGTTGCTCTTTCAGTGTACAGGTTGAGATGTTACACACTGTTACATTCCAAAAACTTTGTAGTTCATGTGGTAAAAAAAAAAAAATCATTTGGTCTGGGTTTTCATAAGGTTCTAGGATGTGTGTATGCCACACAATATTCTTATAAGTCAGTGTACCTTTGGCAAGAAAAGGTTGGAAAACACTGCCTTAAGAAATTATAATTAGAATGATGGTCATTTATTTCAATCTTCTATCTTAAAGACATTTTTTAACCATTTTTCTCCCCAGCTTAGCTTACAAATTAACTTGTTATAAGGAACTTAATCAAAATTTAATAAAAGCCTTTTGGAAATCCAATTTGTCAAAATAGATATTTAGGTTTAAAATTAGAGGAGTTCAGAAATTTGGATATTTCCTGACTTCACTCTGCACTGATTGATTTCCTGTTTATTTTTGGATTTCTTGAAATTGTTTTACTGGTTCCTTGGAATGAATGGTTCTTGTTGACAACCTCAAGCAGTATGGAAAAACAGAACCTTTTCTAAAGCAGAGTTGAGTTTTTAATTCTATCATTCCACATTCAAACAAAACATCTGACAACCCTTAACTCCAAGTCTTAACTTAAAATGTTAATTCAGCAGTTTACAAAGAGTCTTGGATAATCCAAGTATGAAAAATTCAAAATGTATTCGTTTTTTGTACAGACCAATTACAGAATTAGTCTGACTTTTACTGTTGGTAAACTAATAGAGTCAATAGGCAAAAACCACTTGGAAAAGCACCTTGAACCATTAACTGCACCTGTATTGCTCTTAACCCATTATCAGAATTCAATTTAACATCATATTTACTGTAGTACTATAACTAGTGTCACAGTTATTAACATACGATTTTATTAGAAGTATTACCCATAGCAGCTCTAAAATTCCTTTATTTTTGTAATCCTAAAAAAACAAGTCAATACTGTAATAGGCACAAAAATGTCTAATTTAGTAACTAAAAAAAATTGTAGTTTCATATCATTTTGAGATGTTGATCCGATGAAGTCAGCTTTGATATGTTGTAAATAACTGACTTTGTGGATTGAACATGAACTGATGTTTTTAATGATAAAATTTTGGGTTAAGATAGTATAGGTTAAATCTCCATACAGATAGTAATTGATCTGACTTTATCATGTTAGAAATTTTTATAGACTTTACGTGATCAGCATATTTTTGTAACCTTATTTACTACTAATATTAATAAGCGTCTCATATTTTTATAGCTATTGTAATTTGAAAAGTTTGACTAGGATTTAGTTGGACAACAGGCTGAACACTTGCATCAACAGTAAAGAATACTACGTTTATGGAAATATTTAGATCTTTCCCTGACATTAACATCTACCGTGAACAGGCTTTCCAACCAGTAAAAGGACAAAAAAGAACCGATAAAGTTTGATACTTCATACCATCTTCATTTTCCAAAGGTTGTTCGTTCACGACCACGTCCTCTAGCATACATGTTTGATATAATAAAGACAAAGGAAACATGAGTAGCAAAACGCGCTTGAAAACTGAAAGGTACATCGTCGAATACAAAAATTAATGAAAATATAATATACACAAAGACAAATAATTGTACTTTTAATTTTTAATAAGATTTATGACTTCCATGCACAGATATTTCGAGTAGCTCAAACTGCCACCTAGACAACTTCATCTCACACGTGTTTATTTCTCAAGCACTCTAAACTGTATGGGCGGAGCTAAACCTAATATTGTCTGGAATAAAATAACGCAAAGTATAATCCTTAACTATTGTGATTACTTCATATTTAAATACGAAATATATAGTGTTATAAAAACCCATCAGTATTTTATGGGGAAAAGACCTGATAATAATAATAATAATAAACTCTGAAGGTGAGTTATCCAATCACAATTTGCCAAATATTATAATTGGCCTGGCTGATAAATTTTCTCATTGGTTTATCGATGTTTCTCAAAACTTTAATCGACTGTTCTGACGATTTCTTCTTCTTCTTTTTTGATGAAGCATAGCTGAAAAATAATGTTTGGAAGAAGAATGTATATTAAGAATCAAAATAAATTTCATTTCCGTTATTTTTAAACACCAATTTGAAAATTATCCGTAAAACAGAATATCTAAATGTGTGATATATGGAGCACTGAGACTCACTTCCGTATATGTATTATATTCATGCAGTGGAGGACTGTAAGCGTATATAACTGACGTAGAAAGAAAGAAAGCGAAGCATAAATACGACTGAAGAGTTAAGATGTGTACTGAATACCACAGTAATTAACGTGCTCGATTATGTATCTGAAGTTCTTACCTCTGTTATGGCAAAGAATAATATTAATTATTTGTTTTTGAATTTCTCGTAAAGCTACACGAGAGCTACCTGCGCTAGCCATCCCTAATTTAGCAGTGTAAGACGCCCACCGCCAATTCTTGGGCTATTCTTTTACCAACGAATAGTGGAATTGGTCGTAAGCATCTTTAGTGTAACAAGATTTGAGCCCGCGACTCTCATCAGATTACGAGTCGAACGCCCTAACCACCTTATTATGCCAAGTCAATAATAATAAATTACACTGAGCAATTTGGAGCCATGAGTGTGTTACAAAAGTGACAGCCAAACCGACTAGTTGATAAGAGTATCATCTGAGATAACAATGGATGGTATTTATTAGCTCCAATCTTACTCTTCAGAATTAGGAACTGATACCGCAAGAAACCTTCATGCGGTTTTTCATGAGATTCCAGAACCAATAATAATAAATATAGTGAATAATATTTTGGAAGTAGCCAACAGATAACTGAGGAATCTGAGTTCAGATAATGCATATACGTATATATATTATAAATAAGACGTCTAATTTTGTTCACACTTCAGTTTCATATTTTTGTACCTCTCTTTACATACAGATAGAAAACTGTGTTGATTAGGTTGATAAACACTCTACGCATATCACGAATGTTCATAAGTTTCAGAGGCGGAAATTTTCGAAAACGGCAAGACTATTCAAGACTAAATTTAGGTTTTATGGAACTTTAGGCAGAAGCTGTTCATATCCCCTTCACCCCTACCCCTGAATATGAGAAATAAATTCTAATCTTAGAAGTAAGAAGCAAACAAAACGTGATGTTTCATTCTATCGTTTTGCTGTTGCTTTAAAACAGAAAATATCCACCTAGGCTTCCTACACATGAAGAATATGGTTCTTGAATGTTCAAATAATAAAACGATGCATTTTAGTACGTTCGTCATATGTCATTTCTTAAACAGCCTAATTTAAAATCAAAGGCATAAGAGGTTGTTGTCAGTAGCATTTAGGAAAGAATTGGCAGCTTAAAACAGAGCATCTTTCACACGAAAAGAAAAAAAAAAAGATTTCAGTGGCGACACCAGAATATTTTCGTTGGGGGGGGGGCTAAGGTAAACTGTGGAGCGGCTTTCCAAAATGCCATCAATATGAAGTATAGATGGTAAATTATAATAATGTGAATACCAAAGTATATTTCAGAAAGGTGTGCTATTTTGAACTGCGTTTTCAATGCAGTTTTCATTGAAAACTCATACTCTGATTAATAATTAATTATTACAAATTAGAAATAATCTGTTTATAAAGGCCCGGCATGGCCAAGCGTGTTAAGGCGTTCGACTCGTAATCTGAGGGTTGCCGGTTCGCATCCCCGTCGCGCCAAACATGTTCGCCCTTTCAGCCGTGGGGGCGTTATAATGGTACGGTCAATCCCACTATTCGTTGGTAAAAGAGTAGCCCAAGAGTTGGCGGTGGGTGGTGATGACCAGCTGCCTTCCCTCTAGTCTTACACTGCTATACTAGTGACGGCTAGCACAGATAGTCCTCGAGTAGCTTTGTGCGAAATTCAAAACAAACAAACAAACTGTTTATGAAAATATGCGTATATATAAAAGAGGAAGCTCACCTAAATTCCACCCAAGGTAATAATAAAGAAAATCAAGATTAGCTTAGATTGAACATTTAATATACCATTAAGAGCAAAGCTACAAATCAAAAGAAATATAACATAAAGACATAGTTTACATAGCAGAAACGAATTATCCCATGTGAAGCTAATACACTCTGAGGAAAAGTAAGGTCACTATCAGGTTAACTATCTTTCATCATGTTGTGTTTATAGTCAATATTACTTCAACACAATGTACCTGTTCTGGTGATTGGCAGCAAATTTTGGATGGCTGATACACAATGCAAAATAATCTCACAGAGGACACAACACTGGCTAAATGCTTCATAGTTTTGACCTATACACAATACACTTATACATGCATGCTATGTTTTACTTTTCAATAAAAGATAAATGAAATTAATGGGTAAATACCTGTGAAACCTTTGGTTTATCAAGTAAAATCCCTGATGATCTGTTGTAACTTAAAATCAACGTGGTTGTCTAATATTCGTCAAAGCTCAAGATAGAATGGCATTACACAGAGAGTGGCAATATAGCGCATGAGTTTCAGTGCATTCAGTACGTTGCTATGGGACGCATGACACATACTTCCGTCTTAATGAAGACGTTGAGTTCTACAGATCTATGTCTCTTTGATGTTAATTGTTAAGCAACAACGACGATTGTGTTTTCCATATTTTATGAATATATGTAGGTAACATTATTGGGGGCTGAGGGGGGCTTCGCTTATTTGGAGGGGGAGCTCAAGTCACCCAAAGCCTCCCTTGGCGCCGCCACTGTAACGACACGTGCTGGAATCAAGATTCAAGGAACAGAAGAAAGATGGAGAAAGAGACTTTTTATTACTTGAAGCAGCAGCATCTTTCCACTTCAAACTTTTTGGTTTTAACTTCAGACTCCCAGTCGAGCCATTGCACGAGAGGATAATCTATAATATACATATGTATCTTAGTGATGTGCTGTACTGTAATTTATATATCAATGTATCAATTTGTCACAGTAAACTTCTAATAAGATCCAAGCTTCTTCCATATAGCTGGCATATACTATCCAATATCCACTCTAGTACACCCATTCTTCTACTATTTTCTCATAGCATTTCTTCTGTTGTTGAACAGCCTCTCAAACTGTTAGCGATCAATCTCGTGTATAACAAATAATTCACATTTAAACCACTTTATATATTATGCGAATATTACGGGACATCTGCTTCTTAAGGATGATAACACATCACACCAATAGCGACTAATGTATCCTACCAAACTATGAGAATGCTGAACAATTTGTAGACCTGTATTCAATTGCTCTTTGCATCATTATAACACAAAGCAAATTATCATTTCAGTTAGATGAGATAAGATTGACAAGCTTGACAAGCATACTCTTGATTATTTATATTACCTATCTGACTGGGGATGAAAAGGAATAATGCACATATTCACCACACCCAAGACTTTTAATGGTTCAGATAAAAATTGGCTATTAAAATTAACTTCATTATTGATGTGAACGTTTTCCAGTTCTCCAAACTATGTTATCCAATGCTCCATCACTACATCAGCTGCAGTCTTTACTAAAGTATTGAACATTGAATGAGTGTTGTTATACCAATAGCTTATTATAGTTGTAGCAGCATTTGCCTCTTTCTGCTGCTTTTCTTGCACCTGCTGAGTAATTAATCAGAATTACCACTTTACTGTTCAGTAAAGTATATAAACTACTGATTTATCCAGCGCTTCGTGAGCTATCAGCTGGGATCAACAGCCTTGTTCCCTTATTATTTAACAAAGTACAAAGAATTGACTCTTCAGGAAATCGTCATAGTACAACCAAAGCCGATGCTTCGCTTATCTCATCGAAGACAATATCTAGATGATGGCATGATGCGCTAAGGTTGCAGCAAGTAAACTAAGGGAGGACCAGGATAGTTCTTCTCGTTCATTGGAAGCCAGTGTGATTGCACCACAATGCTGGAACTTGTGGGTGACTGGTTAGGCTTGGGTTCAGTGTGGTGAAGTTATCTGAGCAAGGTGGTCTATTTCAGGAGAAACCACAAAAACTCTCACTAAAAGCTTGTTCTTTTCCAACGATTAGCTTGAAGTTACTACTTAGTATCTGTTCACGACAGAAGCTGCCTTAGTTATAGCAAAGAGATCCCTCAAACCTAGATGATGTTTCATTATCTCACAAGTAATTTCTTCAACAAACTTATTCATGGGTATATTTCATGATTTTCTGCAGCCGTTGAAGTGTAAGATTCATTATACATATGGCACAGATCATCATGTAAGCGGCCAGGATCTTGATATGAGGCTCCTTTTCTGACTTTGAATTGGCCCAAAAACATTTAATTCTTCACTAGCTCGAAATATTAGTACAACTTCGCTATATATGTATCCCACTACTCTTGCTGTTCCTTATCCAAAAGCACGTTGGAATCCAGGAATGGAACATTTAAACTTAGAGTATCGAACTGGACTATCTGATTTTAAGTCCAGCCACTCAAAGAAATTACATATTTTAATTTTTTCAGAAAATGGTCCAGGTGTTCCTATGCTCCATCTTTGAACATAAGGGGCGAAATCTGCTTATGTTCATCCATGAAGACCTGTGATGATGACCACAGTCTCTCTCTTTGTGTTCTCAGCCAAAACCTAGCTTAAAATCTGCCACTGTTATCGGTATGGAAAGTAGATGGATCTAGGAAATTCATTCTTTAACGAACAAGTATTCCACGGTTTAAGGTTGAGCTGGGTAATTAGGCAATGAATTGATATACTCGATTACTTATGAGCATCAATGATATTAGTTAGCCATGTAAACTAAACTTATTAATAAAAAAATGTGTTTCTAATAAGTACTGTTTTCGATTACCCCAACAATTTGTTAATTGACATCATGAATAAATCCATTGTCAATAAATAAATAAATCGAAATTAGGTGTTTTTTATAACTAGCATTTTCAATTATCGTAGTAACTAGTTAGTCAAAACTACGTGATTCAAAGGAGTCAGTATAATTCCCGTTTGTCCTAAATTTACTACTCCTGTGTTTGTTAAACAAAGCTACAAAGGCTATCTGTTATTATCACTACTTTAAACTCTTGACTAAAAGGAAGGCAACTGGCTAGTAGCATCTATTGTCAACCTTTTCTTTTTTGTACATACATGATTTAAGCAACATTATACTAATCAATGAATTGAATGTAATTGACTAATATGGTAATTTATTTTTCAATTAGGAAATACCACTGATCTAACTTGGGTGGTACAATAATGAATTGCTCTTGGAAGCTCATCTTGAAACTCTAGGTTTCCTCTCAATCTGTTGCTACCCTGATAAGATACCTTTTAGCTTGGAGAGAATAATTTTCTCCTCATGATTTACAGTCTTTTCAGTTGATGCACACTATATCACCTTCCAGTGAAATAAACTGACTGACTAAATTCATTCATCAGAAGCACACCAATCCATTCTTGTTTGGTCTTAGGTAATTATGCCAAAGGCTTAGGATGTGTTCCTAAATTATAGTAAAACCTCAGTATTTATAATTTATACGATATATGAAAAAATATATAATCCGATCATGTCTAGACCTACAATTTACATCATATAACCAACCTGTTATACAAATATAGACACTTTTAACAATAAAAATGGAAATATATTCTTTCGATCACAGAGTATCTAACTATAGTAATAGTTAGCTAAGGCATTCGACTCACTATTTGCTGGTCACAAGTTCAAATCCAACCACCAATTATGCTTGTTATTTCAGCCACGAAGGTGTTATAATGTGATGATAGACCTCACTATTCATTGGTAAAAGATTAGTTTAAGAGTTGGAGTGTGTGATTGTTGACTAGCTGCTTTTCTTTTCGATTATTGCTTCTAAATTGGGACTTCTAGCGCAAATAGTCCTCAAGTAGTTTTGTGTGACATTATAAAAGCAACCCCGTCGCACCAAACATGCTCGCCTTTTCAGCCGTGGAGGCCTTATAAAGGTGACGGTCAATCCACTATTCGTTGATAAAAGAGTAGCCCAAGAGTTGGCGGTGGGTGGTGATGACTAGCTGCTTTCCCCTAGTCTTACACTAGATTAGGGACGGCTAAGGTAGATAGCTCTCATGTAGCTTTGCGCGAAGTTAAAAAACAAACAAATACAAAGGCAAATACACTGGCGTTAGAAACATTAATTTAAAAAGCATCAGAAGTCGAATAATGTAAAGCATCTTCAAGTTCTTTTAATATTAGTTCAGAGTCTTCATTTATTTTCCATCACAAGCTGATTTATAAAGTATTATAAATGGTTTGAGAAAAAAAGCTATTATTAGTACAGTTTTGTGGTTATCAATCCGTCCTCGATAATTTATATAATATTAACTCCCAAAATTAGTTTAATGGTATTTTAAATTTATTGTTGTATACTCTCTATATTATTGATTTAAGTCACTTTTTCTCTTGTTTTTCTATACTGTAGCGCCTCATCCGGTGACATGTGATAGAGAATAACTAAAGTTATCGTGCTATAATATACAACTAGAGGTTATCAAACGTTTGAAGTAGGAGGTTATGTGTTTGTTTACTTTATTTAGTTCGTAACAAGTTTTACAGGTACTTTGAACAAGTGCAAATATTAATCGTAAGAAATGTCTGAGTTGGACAATGATGGACTGAATGTGAAAAATGTTCAAGCTTCATCTTGTACAGAAAAAGATGATAACTCTGGAATTGAAAGTAAAGTCAGCCAAGTGGAAGGTGTCGAACCAGTCGACAAACGAGAATTTAATTCCCAGAAGATACTTGCATCATCAGTATCGTCATTTCAGGTTTCAAATTCAAACCTTCACTTTCCAATAAATGGTATTATTATTGAATTCTTTAACTAGATTTAATTTTCTTCTATTTTTAATTATAGGATTTTGAGCCATCTTACTTCAAGTTAATATTAATTTACTGTCATTACGAGGTTGGTAATAATATTAAATATTTAAAGTGAGAAGTAGTAGTAGTAGTAGTACAATTTATCAGCTCTAGTACTGGTAACACTATAGCTGACTATGAAAGACACTAACATAATATTACCCATTATTAGTATTGAACTGTTACAGAATTATACATGCATGAAACTTGTCATTGTTGAAATTCACTATTCATCAGTTACATTGTTGATTGTTTGAGAATATATTGTACAACTTCTGATGAATTGCATTGGCAAAGTTTGGGTTAATTTAAATTAATTACATGTATGTTTGAATTTTTAAAGTTTAATTAACTGTAGGAGAGAAAATTAATCTAGAACTGAGAGTATATGGCTCTCTTTTTATATTGTGTAAAAATGAATCTTGAATATATTTTTTTTATGAGATGTAAAACTATATAATACTGTATTATATATATGCAGATTTGCATAATCTTTGGAATTTGCTATTTTATAGACTGTAAGGTCAATAAACAGTGCTTTAGTTATAAGACTAAAGCATCACCAGCAAGAACTGTTACTGGTTTTTCTTTCTCTCTCTCTCTCTCTTTTTCAGAAAGTCATTGATAGGACATCAGTTATCAAATGTAATATCTTGCTGTCGTTTTCTTCATAACATTAATATTTCAGAACAACATGGGACATATTTGTCTATTTTGGCTGTTCTATCTTTTAAAAAAAATTAAATAATCAAAAAATAGAAATAAGTATTAAAGCCAATCTTTATCTTTCACATACTTGTCAAGCTTTTTCATAAAGTTACTTAAATTTACTGCCTCTATAATATCCAAAGACCATCCACCCTGTTAAAACTGCTTGAGCTTAAGGTAACTTATACCTTACCAAAGCTTGTACTTTTGTCTCCTAGACCCGCTGTTAAATATGAGAATGATGCATTAACACTATTAGTTCTC
Source organism: Tachypleus tridentatus (assembly GCF_004210375.1). NCBI lineage: Eukaryota > Metazoa > Arthropoda > Merostomata > Xiphosura > Limulidae > Tachypleus > Tachypleus tridentatus. Next base: position 52,745,869 of record NC_134830.1, read on the forward strand.
TTTACAATATTAAACACCTCAATCAGATTCCTTCAACTCTTCTTTTTTACAAGAGAAAACATTTTGAGAGATTCCAGACTCTCCTTATACGACAACTCCTCCATCCCAGGTAGCATTCTAGTAACCCTTCTCTGAACCCTTTCCAACAATTTGATGCTTTTCCTAAGGTAAGGAATCCCAAGACTGAACACATTAATCCATATGTGGCCTAACCAATGACCTATGAAATGAAATTATAACTTCTTTACACTTGTATTAGTATTTCTGTAGATACAATCTAAAATACTGTTTGCTGTACCACTAGCAATAGCACATTGCCTGGATGACTTTAAGAGACTGATCAGCTATCACAAGATCCCTTTCCTTCATACACTGTTAAGGTTATTCCCATTCAAATTATTCCTATAAATATACTGTGTTATTTGTCTCTGGTATTCTTTCTGAATTTCAGTCTCTGCTCGTTAAATCTACTGTGGAATTAGTAAAGTCAATTGCTTTATTGTCCCGACATTAAAGTATATTTGTTGTTTTTCTTTTCTTAAGAGTTTTAAACAGGAGTGAATTTAGCAAAGGACATTTTCAAGGTAACACAGCAAATGAACAACAGAGTACTGCACTGTGATAACACATGAACAACAGAGTACTGCAACTGTGAAAACGTAACGTACGAACAACAGAGTACTGCAACTGTGAAAACGTAACGTACGAACAACAGAGTACTGCAACTGTGAAAACGTAACGTACGAACAACAGAGTACTGCAACTGTGAAAACGTAACGTACGAACAACAGAGTACTGCAACTGTGAAAACGTAACGTACGAACAACAGAGTACTGCAACTGTGAAAACGTAACGTACGAACAACAGAGTACTGCAACTGTGAAAACGTAACGTACGAACAACAGAGTACTGCAACTGTGAAAACGTAACGCATCTAACAACAGAGTACTGCAACTGTGAAAACGTAACGCACGAACAACAGAGTACTGCAACTGTGAAAACGTAACGCACGCAACAACAGAGTACTGCAACTGTGAAAACGTAACGCACGAACAACAGAGCACTGCAACTGTGAAAACGTAACGTACGAACAACAGAGTACTGCAACTGTGAAAACGTAACGTACGAACAACAGAGTACTGCAACTGTGAAAACGTAACGTACGAACAACAGAGTACTGGAACTGTGAAAACGTAACGTACGAACAACAGAGTACTGCAACTGTGAAAACGTAACGTACGAACAACAGAGTACTGCAACTGTGATAACGTAACGTACGAACAACAGAGTACTGTAAAGTGCATTTTCAATGTGTAATAGTTTATCTTTGTGTTTGGTTTCATGTACTAGCCATTGCATGTTACTGGTATATTATAGATTATGAACTGTACAATGCATATTTATTCATAATATTTTAGTGTATAATTTTGACATAGAAAAGTAAAATTGTCAGAAAAGCTATATAGAATAATGAATAGAAAATAATTGAGAAAGGCACAAGGTATGCCTTTATCTTATGAAAATAATTTTTGCATTGAACTGAGTTTGTAAACACTAAAAGTGTAATTTAGATAACTGTTTCTTTGAAATATATAAACCTGTTTATCTTATCAACTTGTTTGTGTATATGTTTATAATACTTTTTTTGTTAAGTTTCTTTTTAAATATCTTTAGTTCATCTGTTAAACTATATTTGATAATTATATCTTTACCTTTTATAATCTTAGAGGTTATGTAACTGAAGCTAATTCTCTTTATATTTGAAGACTGTTTGAAAATAAATGTAGTTCAAAATAACACATGCTGACAGTGTATATGTATTCAGTAATCTTGTGTTATCTGTGTTGTTTTGTTCAGATAATCACATGAGCCTTGAGTATTATGAAAACTGTGATAACTTTATTTACAAGTTTTATGCTGCTGGTCAACTTGTGTATTATTTATTGTTTTTTTCTGTTCAATTAACTTACAAGTTCAAAGAGGCTGTGAGCCCTAATTAGTTTCTTTTTTTTTTTTATAAGAGTTAATAACATAAACACCTGGACTGCAACTATATCTTTCAAATTTGAGTTGGCCTGTTGAGTACTGGTGTTGGGTGAAATCACTTGTACACACTCACTATGGCAGGTTTAGTTTGTTGACATGTTTTTTCTACATTCATTTGTAAGTTCTCATATGTTTGTTTGCCCATGATTGAATTTACAGATATGCTTAACATTGAATGTTCATCAGAATATATGCATATCCTGTGTAATATTTAAACCTGCTGAGCTCATAGTTTGTACAAGATCACTGTTGACCTCGTATGATGACCTTGGTTAGTATGTTGTATGTAAAACCTGATGTAGAGTCAGAGAACATAACAGAAAAATTTCTAATACATTTCTTCTTCCTCAATTTTCAATGTTTTTTCATTTTTGTAAGATTTAGAGAACTGATTATTCCATCATGATCACATGATTTTATGTATGTGTAATATAAATTTACTTTTTTTAATTTTCATAACATGTATACATGCTTTATTGAAATTGAATTTACGAAGTAAAACTTGTGCATCTCTGTATGTTGTGTTGCATGTACATGGTATTTTTAATATGTTATCATGGTAATGGGTTTTCCTAATAAGATGTAACATGCAATACTGGGGAGTGGAATAACTGTATAGTTGTTCAATTTAAAACAGTGTGATTTCTATCTGATACCCTGAAACAAGCCTTAATTAAGTGGTATCAATTGTTTTTAGAATCTTTTCTTACCACTAACCATACAACTGTACAATAATTTGTGCTCCAACACATTTCTTTCTATTAAAAAACAATTTTTAAAATGTTTGAAAACACCATTTTAATTATTAAATTATATTTTTTGTATCTGTATGAAAAAAACGATATGTATTCAACAAATTTTGTGTTAGTGTGATGTGTTTAACTAAGTAATGTTGTAGATAATATAAGTATTCATTAACTTTAGTTTCTTACATTGACTTATCTGTGGCATTTGACTCCATTTGTGATAAAAAGGTCAAGGTAAGCTAAACATTTGGGATTATTTTCAGGAAGGAGTGTGATTACATTGTCTTAATGATTGTGTGTATCATATCATTATAATTTGATGATGAATAATGGTACTTTTTTTTTCCTACAAAGAATTACAATAATGTTTAATCTACCCCATGCAGTTCTATTTGTGTATGTAGTGGTATTTTCTCATTGCTTAGAAAGGTTTTATATTTATCAGTTATATATACATTAAGTAATGTGAAAATGTACAACTGTCCATGGTCATTTAACTTCTTAAACCTCAAAATACAAGGACTTTCAATAAAAAAAAAACAGTAAATTATATTTTACATTTATATAAAACAAGTTTTTATATTTATTAATTTTACAAATTTATTCCTAACATAAATTTTTAAGAAAAATATAATTTATTTTTTGTACACTTCTGTTCTTAGTAAACACATACAACTATTTCTTACCAATACTTCACAGTGAGGCACATATTTTACTAACTTGTTATAGGATTACAGGTTTTGTTCAAAAAATTGTATATATTTATATTATAAATGGATCACTAATTTTCCGTATTAAATACTTTGTTATTGTTGTTTGCTGCTTACGAGTTTCATTCACCCCTGTGAAGGTTAAGCAAAAGTGAAGAAACAATTTTATACCAGGAAGGTACACGTACTCAGAGTGTACAGGCTCTAATTTACATTTATTTGTTTCTTTTGCTTAAAAACAAATCTTTAATGTGTTTAAGCTAAAGTAATGTTGGTGTAGTAGATGTAAAAATATAAAGAAAGAAACTGTGAGATAAATGAGTAAATTCATGTGTGTGCACTTCTAGATTTTGATTTATTTTAGTTTATAAATTATATTTTTTGATGCATTTCCCAATTTGCCAAAATGAATTGGAAACTTTTCATAAGAAGCAACATCTTTTTATATGTTAGTTAGAACTTTTGCAAAACTTTAAAATGAAAGATAAAATTAATTTACTGAAATATTGGAAAATAAAATCTAGATAAATACATTTTGCCACCTTTTGTTTTTACTCATGATAAAATATGATATATCTTTAAGTCAAGTGCATTTTACTGTTTGAAGATTGTGTTTCCATGTAACATTACAGTTGATTCAGTTTTGTTGGTTAATTTGTAGGTAATTATTCTGTCTCATGCAAAAAAAATTGTTTTATGTATAATACATACAAGATACTGTAATACTAAATCTCCAAATTGTGGGTGGGAAATTGGCAGAAAATATACTTGACTATTTTTGTTTGGTTTTATTCTAATTTTTGAATTATATAAAAATTGTGTATCCATTTCACTAAATTGGGGTCATGTGGTTTTAGTCACTTTATCTGTAATATTTTTTTCAGCATTAATCATATTTGTAGTTAACTAGGTTTGTTTCATATAAGGTTTAATATGCCACTGTTTTTTTTTATTAAGCATAAAATGTAGGTATAAATACATTGCCGATTGAAGAGATGTAAAAATCATACCATACTACTATACTGTTTTCATCAAAGAGTTTTTGTTGTATGGATTATTAGTTTACGAGAACTTTAAGATAGTGGCTAATCTTAACATATACTGGGTCATTTTTATTATTTGCACATGTACATTTATACTTTGGTCAGAGCAAGTGTCAGATTTAGTTATTGCAACAGCTGACTTTGTAAGTTCAGTACAATTATATAGATACATATATTATAATATCAAATCTGTGTCCCTGCTCTTAATGTACATATCTTTAGTTAGTAGGTAATATGTATGTGTAAAAATTCTTAGTTTGCTCTGAAGAAGAAAAGTCCACGTTTTTGAAAGTGCTCAGGCCATTGGGTTTTAATTATTTTGCATATAAAATGGTTCAAGGCCAGTGATATAGGAAGTGAGATCTAATGTACATGTAATTTATTGGGTATGTTTCAAAAACTGTTAGATTTTGATTTGAAGTTACCATTTTGTACATGTATCTATAAGAAAAATTACAGTGTGGTTTTATTGTATGTATTGTAAGGTTTCCCTAACAATGTGAACATGGATAGTAAACTACTTCAACAATTAACCCTCAAGAAAGTTAAGGAAAATGCTCAGGTATGTATAATATATCTATTGTCAGGATGGGAATTTTTCTGAGTTTATTTAACCCTCATACACACGGTGGGGGTCAAAAATGGGCCCACTTGTGTTTAAGTTGTTATAGAAATATTAAAGGTGTGACTTTCTGGCCTAAAAATGTACCTAATTTAATCTATACTAATAACATACTATACTAATACGTTTAACATGTATTTTATGCAAATGGGGTATTACACCCCTTGTCTAATGTCGAAATTCACGTTTTCCACATTGGGGGTCATTTTTGATCCCCGTTTAAAAAACTCAATTACATGTCTGGTAAACAATCAAATAATATATTGATATGAAATTTTGTGTTCTAGAACACTCTATAAATGTTCTCGAGCATTCTAGAATATTCTTATCTACGTTGCATAGAGAGCCCTCAATCGATGATGAATCAGGAAAACCTGAAATAATATCATACTATAACTCCACCAAAGGAGGAGTCGATACACTAGACCAAATAGTTAGATTCTTTTCCACAAAAAGAAAGACCAGAAGGTGGCCAATGGCACTATTTTATAACATTCTTGATGCTGTCGCATACAATGCTTACCTTCTCTATCGCCATCCAGAATTCGCATCAAAGTACCAAAAAAGAGCAAGACGTGAATTTCTGAAGTTGCTTACTGATGAATTACTGCCTGAAAAAGATACAAATGAAGTGATTCCTCCAAAAAGACAAAAAGTTGCTGAAGAGAACGTTAGGAAATGGTGTCAAATATGCGCACGTGATTCAAGGAAAAAAACCTTTTCAAAGTGTATCAAATGTAGTAAAATGGCTTGCAATGACTATAAAGTTACCCAGAGTGTATGCATAAATTGTATAGAATAAATATTTTGTCCAAATTTATACTTTGCTTATATGAAAATAAATTTTTTTTAAATATTTTTGGTGGGGGTCAAAAATGACCCCCAGTGTGGGCAACATAATTTTTTTGAGTGTGTGTACTAGGGTTAAAGAATCAGGGTTTTTTTATTTCTTAAAATACCAATAAGAAGAAAGTGAATTTATGAATGTATATAAATTGTATTTAAATACACAGGTTTAGTAGACATATCAGCATTGCTTTAGATTGCAGTCTTTGCTTAAGATGGTTTGATTTAGGAGTTAAACAAGGTTTTGTACACACACACACACTGCTTAATGAAATAAAAGTGGTATCCTTTCATTATAAAGTACAAAACATGTTTCTTTTAGGTTTAATAATATGTTTAGTATTTAATATTTGAATTAGCCAGCTAGTTTGTGAATCAGAATTTGATCTTTTTGTTTGTAGTGAAGAAGAAGAGAGAATTTTAAACCATGAATTTTGATTGTAAATATGTTCCTAGTTGTTATGAACTTGTGAAAGTGTGTATAAACTTTATAACATTCGTAAAGACATGTTTTCACCATTTGTACTTCAATAGTGCAACCTAGTTGACAAAAAAAAAAGTTGCTTGTGAAATGGATCCTGCTTATCTGAATGAGAGTAATGGTGTAACTTTGTACTTGAACTCTCAGAATGCATTTGGTAAAGTGCTATATGAAAAGTGTGGGGATTAGTTAGTCAATTATGTAGAAGATAGCAGAGGGTTGTTATAAATGTAATTCAGTATTTATGTTTAATAGAAAGCTTAATAGGTATTCAAATACGAACTGGTTTTACAATTTTGTTTTTATTTATATTTATATATTTAATAGTTGTAGTTCAAATGATGGGTTAGTTGAGATGGATCTGTAGGTCCCTTGTCCCTAAATGTTGCATTACAAAAATAGAAATAACTATGTGCATTTATTTATATATCATTTGTAAAATTCCTGTGGTTAATTGAACTGTTCTAAGAACTTCAATAGTTCAAAAAACAATTATTTATCCAACACAACATTTCATGAACCATTTTTATGCTGTTAATTAATTGTTCTAGGAAGAAAAAAATAAGTTATTTGTTGATGTATTTATTGTTTACAGTATTAGTTTCCATAAAATATTTTGTAATTTTAATTTTTCTCAATCTGAGGAAAATTAATAATTAGTCACGAGCACAACAGTTTGTTATTATATTGTTCAAATTCATAGACCTGTGTGAGAGACTGTCTTACACCTAGTCTCTTGGTGATCCAAAATTGTGGTTAAAGATTTCTATCAATTTTTTTTTTCCACAGACTTCATGGCATCTTGTTATGTCACTGTTAGTACATATTTCAAAAAATCCTTTTATGTTACAAGTTACAGTTCATGTATCTTAATTTACATCACATGAAAAAAATCTTCAAAACATGTAATACGATCCATAATAATTATTGCTTAATGTTCTACAAATTACAGCTATTCTAAAGATATTTTAATGCTGACTTGCAATCACTTGAGAAACAAATATATTCACACATTGGAATTAGTATGTTACAAATGTACAAAAATAAAATTATATATAAAGTTTTAGTAAAAATTGGATACATATAGACAAAGTTTGTCATTAATTGGTATTTTAAGTAAAATAAAATAAAGTACAGAGTAATTGCACAATAACTTTATATATCATTTATGATGTTTCACATATTAAAGCACTAAAAATGTAAAATTACATCAAAAATATTTTTTTGCAGAAAAAGAAAGAAAAAATTATGTATAAAAAATGTTCTTGAGATATTTATTTTGACCATTTTCTTTAAGTGATTAAAAACAAATACACAAACCTCATTTTGTTTGGTTTTATGTGTAAGACACTCTAGTTATCATTAATGACTTTGTAAGGCATGACACTTTGAATAACTTTGTTCACATGTGCTATGTTTGGTTGTAATAATATTTAGTCTGTTGATAAGGCATTGCATTTTTGAACATGGGGCATACATGTTTTACAGTACGAATAACAAGTTGTCTCAACTTGTGTAAAATGGTAGACACACACTGTTTTGAAACCTATTTACGTTGTTACAGATATAAACACTAAAAGTTAACAAGGCATTGGACTAGTAGGCCTAATATCACTGCACAAAAAAGTTTTTGCTTCTTGAACACTGTTGGGTGTTTTTTATAGATATTTGGCTGCTGATCACGAAAATCACATCCAGATTTGCCCATCACGCACCATTTAATCAAAATCTTCAGTTTCACCAGGACATTGCTACAATGGAAAAACGATATCTGGGCAACTGTCGTTCATCAATGCTTGCTGACTACTGTTGGATACTGCAACGTGATGCACTGGACATTGAATACAAACGAAAATCAGGAGCAAAACACTTTTAATTACGTTGAACTTAATAGCGTATTAGTAACATAAACGCAATTAAATACGTTATTGCCGGTAAGCAGTTAACTGTCTATTTCTCGGAGTTCCTACGTGATGAAGCAACACCAAAACTATATTTGTGCATACCCACCAGGTACCTGTCACAATCAGCAAAAACTTTTCAAAAAAATTGTTGTCCAGTGTATTTGATAAATCACAAACTGAAAAGGACAACTTTAGAGAAATGGGAGAAAAACAAAACTTTCAGTTATTGTGATTTAGTTTTGTTACAATTAATTTGTAAATAACTCTTACAGGTGTAGTGAATGCATTTTATTTTATTAATATTTAGCTCATAATGAAATTATAAATTTATACTTAAATTTTATTTGTTTTAAGCAATTAAGGAGCAATTTCATGGACCAAATAGACAACCAGTTGGCAGACTTAGTTGATGATTTTGTATCAGAAGTTCAAGGCCAGCTTCAAATGCCATCACTGTACACAAAATTTAATACCATTCAGGACTCTATGCACAAGAAAGGGTAAGATATTTGCTCAAGTATTATATTTTTTATTTATTGTAAACATGAGAGAAGAGAATATTTATAAAACTGAAATTTAACTGTAGTTAAGTACTTATGGAAATTAAGGGAAAAAATAAAAGAATGGGAAATCTTAGTGTAGATTTGTATGGTTTTATTGAGATTGAGGAATACAATTTAACTGTTTGTATGCTGATTTAGGAAAGTATTTGGAATCATAGTGTAGGAAGTTTCTTGATGATGAGAAACCCACTTGAAATAAAAATGTATCTGAGAATGGCTGGTTTGTTAACCTAGGAAGGTCACTGTTCTCAGCCATTCTGATATGCAGTGTAGAAAATTATTGCATCAGTATACTACCTGTATTTTATTGTTGTTTTAATAAATTTTAAAAACAAATATGAAATGCATTGAAGTTTTAAAGAAATGTAAAGTGAATTAGAGTTTAGGGAACACAAATATGTGTTATTCTTAAAAATAGTTAGCAATACAAACATTTTAAACTGTGCCATGTGAAACTCTGGGGATCTGCAAAGAGTCATTTGGGATTTCCCACAAATATAAAATGTTTTTTTTATTATTATTACTCAGCATTAACTCATCCATCTTGTTAATAAAAGTAATTAAGTTGTTCTGTGAAATATTTAATTTTGTACAGTTTAAATGTAAATAAATTTACATTTAAATTTGGATAATCAAATAGCATGATATTTTTGTATTTTATTTGTAATTTTACTTAAATAATGCTGTTACAAACTTGGCCACTTCCATCTAAGCAATGCTATGTGGGTAGTTTAAGGGCTGGAGTTTTACTGAGGAAGGAATGTAATAAGAGGGTACCATAGCTTTGTAAAGTTTGCAAACCAATGAAATAATTACTAATTATAAATACATTATCCTCAGAGAATGTAAATTCCCAAAATATCTAACATTTTACAGATAGTTACTAAAACTGCTAAAAATACAAAAATCTTGTCTGTTCAGCTTGAGGTGTTGATCTGATAATGATGTCACTTTGACCTATTTGCGAATAACTGGTGGAATCATTGTGTGTGGAATGAGCAGAAGGTAATTTAGGCCAGATTGATATTCTTTATAATAAAATTTCAGAAAACCACCAGATGTAAGGTTAAGACATCATTGTCAACATCTTCATCTCCGTACAGATGGTAACTAATCTGACTTTATTAGGTAAGGAATGTTAGTTTTTGTTTGCTGATTCTGTTGTATGAATGTCAAACAACATAATGAAATGAAACTTCACCTTAATTTTTCCTAATGTATTTGTTTGAATATCCATAAATTTTCAGTTAAGTAGCCTTGAAAAAGAAACCTAAAAAAAAAAGATGACTTTTTGGAAAGCTTGTAAAATGTGAAACGTTAAATGTTAGGTTAGTTTCTTGTATGTGAAGATTTTAAAAACTTTCTTTAAAGATACAAATTTTGGCAGTTTTTAAAAAGTGTTTTAACAAAATCATAATGGTTATGAATTGTGTTCCTTAATGATTAAATTTCAAAGCATATTAAATTTATTCTGGCAAGTTCAGGATTAATTGAATGTTAAGCCTTTTCTGACTGTGCTGAAGTTTCTTGTACCCTGTAATTAATATTTGATCTTAGTTTCTTGCAAAAATAAATTTTTGTTTTGTTTTTTTTTTTTACCTGTTTCAATGGAAATGAAAGATACTTTAGAAAGTTCTCTAATATCATTCACAGAGCTGGTTAATTATGTAAATCACTGTCATGTATTGGATGGAAGAAAGGTGGTTGTTATAAATGGAATTCAGTCAAACTGAATTAACATCAAGTGTTGGTACCTCAGGGCTCAGTGTTAGTACCTTTACTCTTTTTGATTTAGATCAATGAAATATACAATAGAAGGTACAATATGTTATCTGCTTTGCCAATAATGTTAATGTATAAGGGGGATGTTGCTGTCTTTGAAAAGGATTTTGTGATTAAGGTAAATAACTGACAGTTTACTTTTAATTACAATAAATACAAGTTAATGCACTTGGGATATCACAATTTGAAAAACAAGTATAATTTTGATGTGAATAAAGTTAACAGGTTCATGAAAATAAGGTATCTTGGTGATCTGGTATATTGTCTCTAAAGCCATTCAAACAGTGTGCTGTTGATAATAGCAGGAAAAATAGTATTTTAGGTTGTATCTACAGAAATATTGAATACAAGTCTACAGAAGTTATGATTTTAGTCATTGGCTTGGTCAAATTTGGGTTATTTTTTCACTCTTTGGCACTCCTTACTCATTGAATTGTTAGAAAGGTTTCAGAAGAGGGCTACTAGGATGATACCTAGGATAGAAAAGTTGTCATAAAAAGGTCAAGTTAAGATCTCTGAAATTATATTCTCTTGAAGAAAAAAAGATTAGAGGAAGTCTGTTTGAAGCATTTAAGATTATAAAGGAAATTTAGTGTTGAAGAAGAATGATTTATTGTACTTGATGGTAAGAATGGCTGGACTAGTAGACACAAATGTAAATTTTGGAAAGTCTGGAATCATATTCAGCTAAGACACTTATTTTTGTAACAGGGTAATTATCCTATGGAATGGGCTGCATTTAGTTAGTAGATGTACTTAATTTAAAGGAGTTTAGATGAATATTTGAATGACAAGAGTAGGTTTAAGTGTTTTATTTTCATTTTAAAGTTTACTTTGGTAAATTGGACAGCTTAGATGGACCAAAATGTACTTTATCCTTAAATTCTATACAATTATGTAAACTGTTTGACAGTATGCACCATGAACTTTTTTGTGGTTGTAGTATATACTGTGGCAAAAGTGACACCATAGTAATTCTTGATGACGAGAAACCCACTTGAAATAAAAATGTATCTCAGAATGGCTGGTATGGGTATTAACACTTATTGATAAGGAGAGAACAATGTTTTGACCTTTCTAGGACACCTTCAGGTTAAGAAAGAGAGAGTTTGCAATGCCCCCTACAATCCCATACCAATTTATATTCTCATCCTTGACATGTGTCTGGCAACAGTAACTTGCAAACTCTCTCTATTAACCTGAAGGTGACCTGGGAAGGTCAAAACATTGTTCTCTCCTTATCAATAAAAGTGTTAATACCCGTACCAGTCATTCTGAGATACATAACACCATAGTAATCAAATAATTGAACATAGTCATTTATTGGGACCATCAACTGACAGATTAGCAAATACTAATAATAGTACAGCTCACTCTGTTGATAGTGATAAAGTTGTGAGCTAGTCTTGAAATGGGAGTACTTTAAACGTTTTATTTAATAAAGTTTAATAGCTTTTGTTATTCATGGTACATTTTAGGTTTGGAAACTAAATTCACATGGGATATTTAAAAAACTGATATGTACTTTTTTTTTTTAACAGATCTGATAGAAGGAACAGTCTACCAGAGAAGCAGTTTGTTTTAAGGGATTCACTATTGACGTAAGTTATATAAGTGGATCCAGTGTATAATGTTTTACACCTCGAGCATAATATGTTGGTTTAGAAGTGAATTTATGAAGGTTTATTGAACTTGAACAGGCTCTGAATAATCTCCTACAGGTTTGTTTCTGTTCAGAAGGTGATTTATTTTTGTTGCAGTGTCATTGCTAAAAGCATTATTAATGCATCTTCCCAACTATGTAATAAAGGCAAACATTGATCATTGTTATATCCATGATGTGAAAAATGTGGATTTTTTTTTTTTTTTTTAAGTATTTTGGTAACAGTAATACTATTAAATGACCAGTTTTATTTAATTTCTTGGTTGTATGATGAAATAATTTGTTTTGAATGAGAAGCAAAATAACTTAAATGTTGTGCAAAAATGTGTTTAGAAGAGAACAGCTTAAATAGAAGATCATGATATAATAGGGATGTAGTTGCTTCTCAGCCTCGAGTCCTCTGTCAGAACAGTGGTAGGTCTATGAATTTACAACATTAAAATCAGGGGTTCGATTCCCCTCTGTGGACTCAACAGATAGCTCAATGTGATTTTTCTATAAAAAAAACACACATACAAACTCTTATCTGCAAAAAGTGTAACTCAGAGTTATGAACAACCTTACTAGAAAGATTAAATATATTTATTAAATTGTCTTATGTATTCAGTATAACTTTTATTTAAACTGATGTTCAATGTGACAATGTTTGAATTATGAATCACAAACTGCAAGTGAAATATTCATATTGTTGAAATGTGTATAAATAAATAGTAACATGTTTATTTTGGCAATAAAGACCTTTATTATTCAAATAATAATACTTTTATTTTTGACTTTGTTTTGCTGATGTGGCTTCATAGAACAAAGTTCGAACTTTTTTTAAACTTTATAACTTAAATTCCTTCCATATGCTATACAAGTTGTGAAAAATGACAAAGATATGTGTACTTTGAACTTTTAGTAAATTTGGGTCAATTATTTATCTGTGATAGTTATATATGGGGGCAGCATGGCTCAGTGGCTTCACCTTTAGACTTGTAGTCGGGTAGTTGTGAGTTTGACATTGGTCCTTGTTGTGTTGTTGACACTTTATCCACTTGTTCCTGTATGATGGAACTCTGGCTGTTAGTTGTGGATAAACTCTCAATGATTGACATGCTATTCCATGGGGAATGGGCTAATGTTATTGTCCGCTTATACCATTGTAGTTGGAGTTTAAAAGCACTGGCTTTAAAGCATGGCAAGGAATTTATTTTAATTTCTCTATGTTCCAAGAAGCAAATAACATCATTGAGGGTTCTAGTATTACAGTGATAGAATTGATAGGCATCAAAGTTGATAATATTTATTAGTAACTGTATTCACTTCACACAACACCTGTACACTTTTTATCAGTTTAATTTTATGCAGAACATGTTGTGAAGAGCTGTGTGAGAAACCCACTTGTCGAAATAAAAAAACAGCTTTAATAAATGTAACCAAATTTAACACTAGCCCTATTATGTGATTCACAAGACATAATGCTAAAGTACTTGAGTATCATACATAGCTACATTTACTTTATGTAGCTGGTGTCTATGAATGTCAATAGTAGGGTCTGGTTGCTTTTGTTCAACATATGAGATTATATGAGAACTACAGACAAGCAACACTTGTGATTCTCAAAGCATGGATGAATGATGGTAGACTGAGTTACTTTCACTCAAGAGAAAATGTAAACCTAGGATAAATGTAACTTTTTTTAATCAATTATTTACATTTTCATTATCCCTTATACAAATTTTCCAGCAAATATGTAAGTAGTCAAATAATTGCATACAAATGACCTAAAACCGTGGAAAGGGTTAATCAAGCCTTGTTACAATTAATGTGATTTTTTTTTTCTTGTTACAGAGAACTACTCCAAATCAACCATGTTCAAACTATTTACAATATTTTTGTTGCTTTGCTGTTAACACTATTCCTGAACACTTTACTATGTGATTTTGTGGACACTGGCAAGTAAGTTTGACATGTTTCTTATTCTATTAGAATATAAGAAACAAACATGAGAATTAAAAATGGGCATAAAGTAATAACCCATATTGAAAACTCTGCTCTAAGTTGTGGATATGAGTTTCAAACTTTATGGCATTAAAGAATGACTGAATATTGTCATAAATGTAGTGTTATCAAAATATGTTTATATTCATTGGAGAGAGCATTAGTGTATGAGTCATTATTCAAAACACACACGGCAGAAAAATTAATTCTTTACATTTAGAACAATTACTGTGTAATCTAATATGTATGTCATAGAAAGTTCTATTTCTTCGTTAAATACGGTGTTTAAACAAGAGATTGAAAACTGTGATTAACACTTGTGGTTCTTTGACAGATCAGATAATTTGTTCAAGTACCTTCTCCGGTTTTGTGGTATGAATCTCTTGTCTTGTATTTCTCATTATGTTTGTTAGGTTGAACTTGGACTTTGAAATGATGAAGTATGCTTTTGGTAAAAGCCAGGCTGTCCTGACAGTGTGGGTCCTGATGAAAATAAGTCTAATTCTCTTGGTATTTCCTGTCTTCCACTACTGGGCGCATAACAGGTGGCATTTTACTCACAAAAGTAAGAAAAGAGTCAGTTTGTTTCCTTAAGTGCTTACACATAAAATTCTGTATTTTAAAGCATGTTCAGTATTGTAGTAACCTATTGCACAGTGTTCAAATATCTGTTACCTGTGGCCTTTAAAGAGGAAATAGCAATATTACTGTCATGTTTTATCTGAGGACTTGTATTTTATTATATTGCATTTCTTTTGTTATTGTTTAAGAGATTCATTTTGCTGTGAAAGGAACTCACCTGTAAATGACTAACAAACAGAAATAATAAGCCAGTAAAACCAAGTCATTTCTAGTTGACCTTCAGGGTGTCTGAAAACTCTGGAACCATAGGCTCTTCAACAGATTCTCTAGAATGTGTTCCACAAGGTACCCTTGTAATTCAAAACAAATTTAGAGACAGAATTATTTGAACTGCAAAGTATATTTGTCAGTGGCATGTGCTTGTCATGAATTTGTTTCAGATGATTGTTGTCTCTGATCTTCCTTTTGTAAATTTGTGCCTCAAGCAGCCCTCAGAAAAAGAAGTCCATATCTTGGAAGGGGGAGTCATTGCTCTGAAATTAAGGAAATCTGTAAATCACCTGCAGTTTTAGACACCCTAGAGTAAGGAAGTGTTATTCAGCCAAGCTGTGAAATTAAGATATCTGTAAAACACCTACAGTTTTAGACACCCTAGAGTAAGGAAGTATCATTCAGCCAAGCTCTGAAATTAAGGAAATCTGTAAAACACCTATAGTTTTAGACACCCTATAACAGGAAAGTTTTGTATTTTAACTAACTGAAATGTTTTAGTTGACAGTGAATAGTTTTCCATCTGTTAGTTTGATGTCAGTTGTTTATCAGTAGTGCTCTTCACCATATCTGTTTCTTAGACTCTGAACTGATTAGTAATGTATGTCATTAACACAAACATGAGAATAAGAATAAATTAATAACTCTAACATTTTGTATGGTCAACACCTTAGATATAAGTGAAGGTTTTTAAAAGTTACTTTCAGGAAAAAGTCTTGAAAGATTATTATGAAAACCCAAAGGTTTTATCAGTTCGATATTTCTTAAATTAGTAATAGAAAACAGTGTCTTTGTTTAAAAGAAATTAAATCATTGTAATAACAACCTGAGTATTGTTTCTTATGGCAGGGATTGTAGACTACACATTCCTGATGTTGTATATAACCTATCTAGTCGGACTGATGTCTTTTCCTGTGTCTGTAATAATCAAGGATGAGATTCCTCCAGCTTCAGCTGTTATCATACTGTGTGAACAAGTAAGATGAAGTGAATACATTGGAAAATTTTAACACTGCCTTCACTCTGTAGTACAAAAAGGGTTTTCCAGTTCATAACAGATGGATGGTGTATAAAGATAAATCATTCAGATTTTTGATAGTGTTTGGTATTTTTTACTTTTCTGTGACAAGTGAATGTGTTACAGAATCTTCAAAACCATCTGGTTCTTGATGGACACATTTGCTAAGTTGATCCTATTGGGCCTTTGTTTATACGTTTATTTATTTTATTTTTTTTGAGATAATGGGGAAGGGTAGTAAACTGTTAAATTATAGACACATATGCAGCTAATCATAACCAAGAACTTTTTGAATTACTTATGAGTTCTTGGTAAATTTATTAATTTAAATTTGAAGTACACATTTCTTTAATGTTATGAGATTAGAAATAAGTTGATTTGGTCATTAAGTTTTTAGTTAATTATTAAGGTATATTTGTTGGTGTGTGTGTGTGTGTGTGTATTGGGAACTAGTGTTTGTATATTACTCTCCTGATCAGGATGGTTGAAAATATTACTCTGTGTGAATAATGGAAGTAAATTTGACTACAAAGCTAAGTAAAGCTACTGGAGTTATTGTGGAACACAGTTGTTTTGTAATTAACTTTACATATGAAATAGTATAGTTATTTTGGACAAGGAATATTCTGCATATTAAATGTTAGTTTTAAGTATAACAATCCAGTGTGGTGTGAAATACATATACAAGTGTCAATACTAAAAGTATCTTTTATTGCTAAGTGATTATTATTCATGAAAAAACATGTTTTTTGCAGGTTCGTCTTGTCATGAAAACTCATGCTTTTGTTCGAGAAAATATACCTAGAGCCAAACGTTATAAGCCTCACCAAGGTAAGTGGTATTGAATAAGTTTCTTTGGTTTAGAGTTTATGGAATATGAAGAGTTTTCAGTGAACCACAAAGTGTCCTGGCTTCAGCTTTTATTAATTGTGGAGTGGGGTTAAATTTATAATGGGGGCCAAATGTGAACTAAACATAAAATTATATGAAAGGACATCATTCACTTGGGGAAGCAACAACATTTCAGGGTGCATCTCCCCTGCCTTTTATCGCTAGTGTTAGTTCTGACTGTAAATATTTCTTCTTATCTTTTGGGTCTTTCTAAATTGAAATCTAAAAATATTAATCTCAAAGTAGGAAAAGATAAAAATAATGTGATGTCTTTATTTGCATATGGTTTTAATCTTTCTTTGGTGCAAAAATCTGGTGAGAATGTTTTGTTTTTTTTTAATTTTTTTAATTTTATTTGTTAATCTGAAATGTGTTGTAACTGAGAAACAAATTATGATGAAAAAGTTGTATTTGTTTTGATGGAAAATAAACTATGTTAAGAGATGCTTCAAGTATTGTTAGGTCATAAACTTCTCTCCCCTTGGTGTGGATTCCTGTACATGGTGAGGGGAACTCCCAGGGAAGGTTCTCTTCTTTCAGCTTATCTCCTCTGGGATCTAAACTTCCACCCATGTGTTTGCCATGGGGAGAAACATGTGAAGGGGAGTAGAGGATCCTGGTGGTTGAGGGGTCCAACCCTAACACACTACTTTGTCTTTGAATTTCTGTAGACAGGACAGCCTTGGGCTGGTGGCCTGCCTCCCTTGGGTCATTTGGCTAGTTCACTTGGGCTAGGGTCAATCAAGTACCAGTGTTGGATGTTCTCAACAGGTTTTGTGGACATTGTGTCTGATGCTGGTGTTTGGGTATAGTGCTCATGAAACCCTGGTGTGTCCTTGTTTAACATTGTAGCGTGTCCCCTTGTAGGGCTCCATGGTTGGTGGGGTCAGTGGGCACAAAAATTTCCTTTTTTTATTATGGATCCCCCAAATAAAAACTTAAATGGTGAAAAAACAGTCCACAGGTAAACAACTACATTTTGAAGATTCTGAGCAGCAATCTTCAACATCTGTAACACCTGTTGTACCTCATTTTCTTATCCTACATTCTCTTTCAGACAAATATTGCCCTTTAGGGCAAATATCTCCCTTTTTCATTCAGAAGGGACTAGAGGGACTTGCTGGCTATCCAAAGTCAGTAAAGAAGCTTCAATCTGGTGATGTATTGGTGGAAACATCACATCTCAACACAGTGAGCTCCTCTTGCATTCAAAGGCAATTGGGGTTATACCTATTGAGGTTACACCTCATGCTACTTTGAATTTATCACGAAGAGTTATTTTTGAGAGGGATTTGAAGAACATCCCTGAGTCACAGATTCTCGCTGGTTTCTCCACCTAAGGTGTTTCTGCAGTGAGGCATATCTCCACTCGCAAAGATGGGATTACAATTCTGACCAATGTCCTCATTGTTATATTTACATCACCATGTCCACTTGCCATCATTAAGGCAGGTTATCTTAATTGCAGGGTACGGCCATACATTCCAAACCCTCTCAGATATTTCCAGTGTCAGCCGTTTGGTCACTCGAAGACGTCACATCGTGGTTTCTTGACATGTGCTCATTGCGGTGGCAAGGACCATGATGCCTATGAGTGTGAAACGGACCCTCATTGCATCAATTACAATAGCTCTCTTCCTTCCTACTTTCGTTCGTGTCCTAAATGGTTGGAAGAAAGAGAAGTGCAGCGTTTGAAAATGATTCAAAACATTACTTATCCTGAGGCTTGAAAGTTGCTGTCCACCACTTTATCTTGGATGTATGCTGCTGCACTTCGTTCCACTACTACAGTGAGAGTGCAGAGAGATCTTTTTGTACCTCCAAAAGAATTGTACTCAAAACAAATGATAAGTCTTTTGACCTCCATGGTTTAAAAAGTTGATGAATCAACTTCAACACCCACCTCTGTCCCTTACATTCCAACAAATCTCAAGATCCACTTTCTTTGGTACTGGGTACAGACATTTCCTCGGGTACATCTTCTTCTTCCACCCCAAGATGCAAAACGATCATTTGTTCACATCCTTAGTCACTGGAATCCTCTTCCAACAGCAAAGACCTGCCCAATCGACCCAGGGCAAGATCCATGGAGGTCGATAGATCTCCCTTGAATAAAGACAGTAAAGAAAAAATATGTGGTTGTAAACAGAATTGTTCTCCATCCAATTCGCCTACACATAAGTAAAAATGGCCACCTTGATACAACGGAACTGTTAAGGTTTATGTTCTAACCTGGATGACATCAAAACTGATTGCTTCCTACTATCCTGTATGTCTTTCCTTAAAGGAAACATTTCTGAAACCTGCCAGTACAGTCACCTTTCGGCAGTTATCTTTGTACATAAATGACGGGTTGTGTGATGGGCGAGTGCATGGAGGGGTGGCACTGTTGGTTGACCAGCATGTGCCCACCCTGTCTTTGTCACTCGACACACCCTTGGAGGCCGTAGCCATCCATGTTTCCTTGGGTCGTACCATCACTGTTTGTTCTCTCTTCTTGTCGTCTGGAGAGACATATGATCAGTCAGACCTCAATGCTCTTATTGAACAGTTGTCTGCCTTTTTAATCCTGGGGGAGTTTAATGGGAAGTGCTGATATTGATAGGAGGCATTTATCTGTAGAGCATATGCTTTGTGATCACAACCTTTCTCTTTTCAGTACTGGTTCTTCTACTTATTTTCATGCACCTAGTAAGTCCTTTACTGCTATTGATTTCAATTTGCTCCCCTTCACTATTCTCCCATTTTTCATGGAGGGTTGACAATAATCCACAATGCAGTGATCATTTTCCTATGGTGGAAGTTGGATCACACAAACTGGCCCTTTTTCATTGATTTTGCAGAACTTGATCCTGCCATCAATAGACAACTGTGTGGCAGCAGTAAGTGACTGTATTATACAAGCAGCTGCTCAATGTATTCCTAAAACCTCAACACGTTTTCCATGATATTCTCGTCCATATTGGAATCTTGCCTGTCACATAGCACGGAAGGCTCATAAATGGTCTTGGGATACATTTTGTAGGTATTCCACACTCTCACACCTCATCGTTTTCCAGCAGGCTTGTGCATATGCTCAGTGGGTAGGATGTCAAAGCCAGAAGGAATCTTGGATTAAGTTCACAACCAGCATATCTTCTACCACCAGTTCCAAAGTCATATGGGACAAGATTCGAAAGGTCAGTGAGCAATATAATTCTATCCCCCTCTCTATTTTGCTCTCTGATGGCCAGGAAGTAGCTGATACCTGGAGCATCACCGATACTCTCAGTGAAAGTTTTTGTCAGGTATCTAACACTTCTACTTCTTCCTCCACCTTCTTCTCTGTCAAGACTCGGGGAGAGTAATCACCTCTTATTTTTTGAGCTGATTGTCTGTTTGACTATAATTGTCCCTTTACACTGGTAGAACTCAAACTGACCCTTCATCAGTCTGGCAGTACATCAGTTGGGCCTGATGATATACACTATGAAATGCTGCACCATCTATCTCCTGCTTCTCTTGCTATTTTTCTGATTGTTTTTAACCTGATATGGCAGGAGAATGTTTTTCCTGATTCCTGGTGCCAGGCTATTGTCCTGCCTTTCTCCAAGCCTGGGATGGATCCCAGAATTCCTTCAAACTACCATCCAGTTTCTTTGACAAGCTTCTCTGTAAGACCTTAGAGAGGATGGCTAATGCTCATCTTGTTTGGTTCCTCGAATCAAACAACCTCCTCTCACCCACCCAGTGTGGGTTCCTACGACAGTGCTCCACCATGGACCACCTGATTCAACTTGAAACGTCAATCAGAGAAGCCTTTCTCAAACAATATCACTATTCTTTGACATTGAGAAGGCTTATGATACAACATGGAGGTATGGCATTTTGCCAGACCTCCATATGTATGGGTTACATGACCATTTGCCCATTTTAACTAAAAATTTTTTAATAGACAGGAGATTCTGAGTTTGTGTGGGTTTGAAACTTTCCTGTTCTTTTTTACAGGAACTTGGAGTCCCTCAGGGCTGTATTTTGAGTGTCACACTTTTCAGTATAAAATTAATGCCATCACTGAACAACTCCCTCTTACTGTTCCAAACAGGCTCTATGTCGATGACTTTCACATTTCATGTTAGTCGTCGAACACAAGGTATATTGAACAGCAGCTACAGAATGCCCTTTATTATTTACTGAAGTGGACCACAGCAAATGGCTTTACCTTCTCTCTCTTTAAAACCGTTTGCATGCACTTTTGCCACCAATGGGTATTCACCCTGATCCTGAACTCTGTATTGGTGAAGTTATGCTGCCTGCGGTCTCTGAGACTAAGTTCTTGGGGCTTATCTTTGACCGTAAGCTAACCTTTATACCACACATCAAGCAGCTATGGGTCAAATGTACAAGAGCACTGAACATCCTCCGTATCCTCTCTTCCACCACTTGGGAGTAGATCGATGTTCTATGCTAAAGACATATCATGCTCTTATTTTAATGAAACTCAACTATGGATCATGGTCTATGGCTCTTTCAGACCATCAGCCTTAAAGATGCCAGACTCTTTTCATCATCAAGGATTTTGTCTCTGCACTGAGAATTTCTGCACTTCCCCAGTTCAGAGCTTATACACAGTCTCATGAACCTTCTTTGCACCACTGCCGTTTGCAACTGTCTTTACTGTATGCTTCAAAACTTCTTTTCTTACCAAAGCATCCCACCTGGTGTTGTGTTTTCCTTCCTCAATGGGCATTCCTTTTGAGACCAAACAGTCTGCCATTGTTCCTTTTGGCCTTCGTATCCAGGTGCAGTTTGATTAATTGAGTCTGTCCTTGGATAACATTGCTGTATCCACTGGTCAGCCCATCCCACCATGGCTTATTACAGTCCCCAAATGTGACCATTTTTAAAGTCATCTGAGAAAAGTAGACGCTTTTGATTGTAAATACTGTCTGCTATTTGCTGAACATCTTTCAAACCATCCTTCCATTCCTATTTATTCAGATGGTTTGAAAAAAGGGGACTGTGTGGGCTCTGCCATGGTTTGTTGTGGTTTGGGGGTTATGTGCAGAATCTCCTCTACAGCTTCTGTGTTCACTGCTAAACTCTATGCAATTTCTCTTGCCCTGGATCACATAGAAACTAAGCAGTACTCGAACTGCACGATTTATACTGACTCGCTTAGTTCTCTACTGGCCCTGGAATTGCTTCATGTTGGTTTACACCCTGTTCTCACCGATATTCAAAATTGACTGGCCCATTTCTCTTTAACATCTACTTCTATTCAGTTTTTCTGGATACTGGGCCACATTGGTATTTGTGGGAATGAGCTCGTCGACACCTCAGCTAAATCTATCTGCTCTGGCATTATCACAGCTGTGCTTGTCCCATACATGGACTATGGCCTTGTATTCAAGGCTTGGCTCCATGCTAACTAGCAGTCGACTTGGAGTGAGCAACGTGAAAACAAACTTTTCCAAATAAAACCCTATATTGGGCTTTGACCATCTTGCTTCCGTAATGATTGGAAAGAGGAAGTTGTTCTAACTAGACTATGCTTTGGTCAAAGTTTTTAACTCATCATTTTTTTTATCTGGGACTGATGCACCAATGTGTGGTCTGTGTAACACTCATGTCACAATAAGCCACATTTTACTTTCTTGCCATCGTTAGGACTCTCAATGACAGCACCATTTTAAACATGTTCTGTCCAAAGGTTTGTCCATAATGTTAGACAGTGTTATTGGTGATGGTGACACTGTCTACGTTAGAAATGTTTTTTGTGTTTTAAAGGCCATTAATCTTTTTAATGCCATTTAAATTTTTTAATTTATACATTAGACCTCTTTTAATGTGATTCCCTTTTAAGAATCAAAGTGCATCTAATTCGATTTGAAATTAGGAAATGGCCATAACATCAAATAACTCAATCAGGACTGGAAAGGCCAACTTCAGGTGACTAACACTGCTGTTTTAACCACCCGTTAATCATCCTTGCAAGTTATGATTAAATATTTGCTGCAAGTATTTTAAAACTTTTATTACTGTTTCAAAATGGCCATAACATCAAATAACTTGGAACCAGGACTGGAAAGGCTAACTTCAGGTGACTTACGGTGATTTCTGTTCTTACCTGTTAGTCTTCCTGGCAAGTTATGCTATAGAAAGTCCTTTACAACTTGTATCACTGTAGTTTTTCTCTTAACATTGTAGACGGGTTGTAAACATTGGTTTTGTGCTATTTATTTTTTTAAAACTTTGTTTTGTTTTCCCTTAATTTCCTTTTATGAATTTTACTAAATTTACTTTTAACATTTTACCAGATGTTTGGCACAGATAGCCTAGCTGCTTTGTGCCATAAAACACCAACCAACTAACCATAAACTTCTTGCACTGTAGAGGGTGAAGATATATTTGTGAAAAATTAGTAATAAAATTGCTCACTAGGATGAAAACAGTTTAGAGGCTAGATCTTAATATAAAATGACATAGGTTTTATGAAATTCAATTTGTTTTTACAACTAATTAATAAAAGACTAAAAATACTTTATTTCCAGATTTACTCTTGTTAGGCCTAATTTGTTTGTATAACAGTACATAAATAAGAATGGATAAAGTATGAGGACTTTGCAATTTTTATTTCAGTTTTTTTATTGAGAATATTTAAATCAAATTTTTAAATCAAAGTTTGATAGAAACTTTAATGTGAACTAATTAAAAACTAAGGAATTTGTAGTCAGATAGCTTTTAATAGGTATTCATATATACACTTATATAGATACATGAATAAATTGTTCTATTTTCCAGATGGAGAAAAAGAGGACAATACCCCATGTCCAGATTTTGGGAAATTCTTGTACTTCCTTTTGTCCCAACTCTTGTCTACAGGGATAGTTATCCCAGGTTGGAAACTTTATGCAGTTTTGATTCTAACATGTTATAAAGTAAATTTAATTTTATCTAGATTTATAAGTTATAAAATTATTGCATCAATAACACAGTTTACAAAAGTTGTTATACCTAGCCTTATGAAGGTAATGGTGACACCCTTTTGAAAGGTGGGTTCGTAGGTCACTGATGAAACTCAGTTTTTGCCATGTTTTTATGACTTGTAGGCAAAAGTTGTGGTTATTGTAGTTAGCAAAGATATACATTAATATCAATCAAGTTGAAACTAACAGAAGTTTTCAGTTGCATTATATTTTAACATATATTTTTTATTTATTGTAGGACACCTTGTATTAGGTGGCGCTTTGTGGCCATGAATTTTCTTCAGGTACTTGCTTGTTTATTCTATGTGTACTATATATTTGAGCGATTCTGCGTGCCAGCTTTCCAGAGGTTTGGGCACGAAAGAGTTACCCCACGAGAGTTTCTTGTGGCTGTGTTTGGGTGCATGATGCCTGGTACCTTACTTCTTTTCATTTCTTTTTTTGCTGTTTTACATTTGTGGATGAACGCTTTTGCTGAAATGATGCGTTTTGGAGATCGAATGTTTTACAAAGTGAGTTTTTGTCAGAATCTGTTTTTTTTTGTTTTTGTGTTAATTATGTATAAGATTTTAAGAATTGTTTTAAGTAATGCAATGTTGTGGAGGTTCAAAGTTAATTGCTGAAGCTTTTGTTCCAACTAATGTTTTTATCATTTTAGAGACTGGTAATACTTTATTTATGTAATGAAAATGGATAAGGTTTGTTCACTTACATTGGATTTTTTGATAGAAAATATTTGTAATAAGACTAATTCATTGATCATAACTATTCATTTAATCTTTTTTGAGCCGAGTTACACAATAAACAATATATGCTATGTATACTATGGGTATTGAAATCCAGTTTGTTTGGTGTGATAAATCTTTGTACTTATGGCTTTTTTGTTGTTGAATTAATTGTATCTGGACATTTCACATGTGCACAGAAAGTTTTTAAAGTTTTAAGTTTTATATTATAAATTGTTTATTGAACAGTTAAATATAAAATCATTAATGTTTTTTACACAAAGTTTTGATATAACTTTTATTATTGATGTTGTATTATGTTTGTTTAAGAACCTCAATGGCAAAGCCAAACCTTTAATAACTATATATTTATATATATATACATATTGAAGATTGCATATTTATTGCTTCATAATTTGTTGTTCATTGGATAGCTGTTTTATAATTTTATACTCTTAATACTAGGACTGGTGGAATTCCACATCATTTGCCAATTATTACAGAACATGGAATGTCGTTGTCCACGATTGGCTGTATACTTATGTTTATAAAGATATGCATCAAGTAAGTTTACAAAGAACTGCTTGCAGTGTTATATTGTTTCAAGTTGAATAAG
This sequence comes from Tachypleus tridentatus, assembly GCF_004210375.1. NCBI lineage: Eukaryota > Metazoa > Arthropoda > Merostomata > Xiphosura > Limulidae > Tachypleus > Tachypleus tridentatus. The sequence continues at coordinate 52,771,328 of NC_134830.1, forward strand.
AAATTTTGATTCACAAATGTACCTTTGTTGTTTGTTTCTCAAACTAATGAGTTTTAAAATAAGTTGTAGAGTTTTGAAAATTTTGAAAACTAGTAGTGGAGAAAAAACGTTTGATCCCATAAACAATTACATTTTCTTAGTTTTAACTGAAACTACATAGGTCCAGTTAACTAGAACTTCAGCATTTTGTTTATAAATTACCTATTTGGAACATCAAATGCAATAAAATTATAAGCTGATGTTCTTTGAAAATATTCTAAACGAACAAATGAAGTGTTAATTTTTGATTATATATAATTTCTAAAGTTTGAAAAACTACTGAAACGTTTGTTTGTTTATCAACTGCAGAATTATGATTACTTATTTCAGGTTATGGGAATCAAAAGTATGGCTCCAATGTTTACTGTGTTTATGCTGTCTGCTGTTATTCATGAGTATATTGTGACATTCTCCTTCAAATTCTTCTATCCTGTTCTCTTTGTGCAGTTTGGTGGTTTTGGAGGTAAGTGTTAAGTACTATGCCAAGTTGTAAGTTTAAGAAAACTTAAATTCTCTTGAGCACTTAGATACTGGAGTTAAATATAATGAAACTTCTAAAACCACAGTGGCCATCAGAGTTTCCACACTATAACTGTTAAAATTTGATATATATTTTACAAAGTCTGAAGAGCTTGCAGAAAACATTACAAGAAAACAGAAAATCAGTTTTTTAATTAAGTATTTTCCTAAATATTTGTTCATGAATATGTAGGATTATAGTGCTAACTAATCCAAGTAAAAAGTAATTTTCATGTTAAAAAATGCTTTTCTTCACCTGAAAATTTTCAAGTTTAATTTATGTAAGTCTAAAACTACCTAAACAAATATCAAACGTTTTTCTTAGTAGAACTTTATTATATATTATTTTCTCAATCTTAACTCATTCAAATTGATTGACCTTATAATAATCATAAAAAAAATGAAATAAATATGAATATATCTTTTATTTCTAAGTTGACTGCAGATTGAAACAGAAAATTACAGTTGTTTATCATGAATAATTTGAAGCTTGTAACAGTCTCTGTCTATTTATATTTAAGTTTATTGGTTATTGAACGTTTTCTAATTAATAATCCCACCACAGGAGTTGTGAATCACTCGAAGAATGCATAGCTCATTACAATATTGAATGACATAACATGAATATACCAAAATAATAGTTATTGTTATTTTTTGTTGTGTTGTCAAATCTAATAAGTTTAATTTTTTTACGCTTAAATTATTTTTATAGCTATAAATAACATACACAAAATATAATACTCACTGTAGAACTCATGTTGTTTTTCTGTTCGTTACTAATGAAATTTGGTTCTTTTTATAATGATAATTTTAATAAAAAGTAATAAATTTTACTTAGTTATATAATGCATGTAAGAATACAGAATAGTAATGCATACAATGTCCTGTAACTATTGTGATTTTAATTGGCTTACTAACTAAGACAAGAGGGGCTTAGATAAATTCACTTTGCTGTACAATCAGAACACTGAGACATAAGTTTTCAAACTGGAGATAAAGTTGAAAATGCTTGAAACAACACAAAGGTATACATCATTTGATAGATTAGAACTTGACCTTTCTATTGGTTATAAATACACACATCAGAGAGAACTATAAGGTATTTGTGAAAGAGAATTTGAGTATGGCAAGTCAGACCTATTTTCTCTTTAAACAAGCAAGGTTTAAAAAAGACTTGCCTTAGTATTATCTATATTATAATGAGTAATTTACATTAAATTCTGTACTTCAAAGGGGGGATATAGATAAATTAGATAAGAGGGAAGACCTGAAGAACAAATGTCACGGTTCTCATACTAGGTTGGTAAAAGTCTTTTAAATTTTGTTTACAGCAATGATATATATATATATAACCACAAATAGGGTAACAGACAGACAGACCTGTATTTGCTGCTATATTTTCTATGGTATCCAATACAACAGCATATTTTAGTAACATTTTCTTAACTTAAACTGGCAATATTTTTTGTTATGTACACTAAAGATATTCATAAAGTTTTTTTGTCATTCATCTCTGTTTAATGTTGTTAGAATTGATATTGTGGAAATGGTAAAAACTACATAAAGTGATGCTTAATTTTTTATAAACCATTTACAAATTGAAGATTTTATGCCAAAATATCTGAGTATAAGGTTTATAAAGAAATTTTGAATGGCAAAACATGTTTCCTTTCTTTTGTTTCTTTGCAGTGATTTTTGTTTTCCTGACCAATAAACGAAAAGCACAAAGCTGGAATATCTTTATATGGTTGGCTCTTTTTGTTGGTACTGGATTATTAATGTGCCTGTACAGTATGGAGTGGTATGCTAGAACAAACTGTCCACCTGTTTTGGTAAGTACAAGAGCCAGCCTGTGATAAGTAGTGGTAGTGCTGCTAGTTCTTTACTTTGTGTGAACCAAATTTTCCTCCTGTTTATACTTTTTAATTTAAAAGTCCTGCTTTTAGTAACTGATCTCTCTCTCTCTCTCTCTCTTCCTACTTTCTAATATGTAGAATGAACTTGGTTTTTCCATTTCTCTCAGTGTCATCTGCTTTGACTATAGGGATGGCAGAGTGCCTTCATAGGACAGATTTCCATCAGTCAGAGAAATTGGATTGTTAAAATTGAAAACCTGACTTTAAGTTTATTAGCTAAAACAGCTACTTTCAAACATTCAGATGAAGGTTACAGGTATACAACTTTGGAAAAAACTGAAATATTGTTGATCAACAAATATATCAATCATTAATGTAATTAATCAATGGTTTTCAGAAGCAAAGCGTGCATGACATTGTGTCATGGCTGAATATGTAAGATTTTCATAAGTGTTTTATGCACAATTGGTGAATCTGCAGAGAAATGTGAAAGTGACTTGATATGACTTTAATAATGACTGTAAAATTATTACAAATTATTGGTGATTATTTGTCTTCCATTTTGGATTTAGAGTAAAGAACACTGGAAGCCTGAAAGTATATCATGAGCTAAAGTACTGCTTCATGAATAATAGTCAGTTGAGTTTCTCTTTGCTGCTATCCTTGTTAATTATGTATTACTTATCCTTTTCTGTAGACTCATTTTCACATTTGTTTGTGCACCAAGTTGTGTTTTCTGATTTTCATGTTGTCTTCTAAGGAGTATGCTTAAGTAATTACAGTCAAGAAACTAGTGCAAGGTTTTTTTTTAAACAATATGCTGCCTGTATAGAAAACAAAGTATGGACTAAATTAAATGTACTTGTATAAAAATGCCCAGATTTTAATACCATACAAACAACACAAGATTCACCAGTTAACTGTCTTTATTTACAGGATTCTTTCTTCGACTACATGATACCTCGATCGTGGATGTGTAGTGCTTTTACACTGAAGTAAACCACAAGTCAAACTACAATGTTAAGTTCCATTGTGGAGTTTATTTAACTAAACAATGACCAAAGAAGGGGGATGACAGTAATTGTCATAAGAGATCAGTCCAACATTATTTACATTTTTAACAAACATCAAAGGATGTAAAGAAAAATTTTTTTTCTTTTTAACACTAAGTTGCTGTAATGTGTATAGTGAAAATGGTATGTTGTGCTTCATATTTGCTGCATTCTTTTTGATTGGTAAATTTGAACACTGAGTTTAAAACTGAACATTGTGTGTCACTTCTTACAAACTTGAATTTTCCAATACATATTTGTTAGTGGTTCTTCTCAAAGGTTCAAGTATTATAAATATTCAGTGTGATTGAATATTTGTTAGTATAATTTAGGTCATTTTGCTGATACTTTTTGAAAATCTGAATAGTTGCTAATTTGATTTAGGTATCCATACTTTATGTTTTGCCAATACTTGTTTGAAAGTTTAACAGAAGAGCCAACTACACTTTTTTTTTTTTTTCACAATGATTTTATTAATAATCTGTAATCACTGAAAGAAAATGATATTGAATGTAATTAAATGTTTGCCATTTTATTTCGGGTATTCATGTTTCACATTTTGCTGGTATTTTTGGAAACCTTGATTACTAGTGATTTATAACTTAAAATGAGAAGAGAAACAAGTGGACTAGTGGCCATAATTAAGGAGAAATGTGCTGTTTGATATAGATAACGATTACATTTTTTTTAATGTTTATTTTTATAGTTATTTCAGTTATCTAGTTCTTAATTATACTTCAGTCATTTTTGTAAGATAGGTTATTAATTAATTTGAGTTAACCACGAATTTTTTGGTATTAAAAGTTCCTCCAAAACCTGAAGAAGAGTTGTAGTAAAGCCTGGCATTCTTTGATGGAAAAAATATTTCTTAACTGCATAAGCATATGAACAAAATGTTGTATTTATCTGTCCATATATATTTGTAAAAAAAAGTTTTTTAGATAAAAAGATAAAGAAATCATTATGAATATGTGAAAACCAGTTTCACAACACTGGAGTATAACATTCACATTTTGATTGTTTGATTTATTGGAAAGCTGAAGAGTAATAGTTTATTTTAGTCAGTTGTTAATAAATAGAAGTTGAAGTAATTTCTGGTGGTGGTGTTTAATTATTTTTATTACATATAATTTTAGAATGCTTAATTATTGAGTACGTACAAAACTGTGAAACTGCTTTAAAAATGTGCGATTTTATAGAATGATTAGAATAACTGTAAAGAGTATTTGTATGTCACTCTGTTGGATAATTTATGCTCTTTAGTGGAAGTCTGAAGGCCTACAAGTCTAACAAAATGGTTTTGACATCAGGTTATACACACGACATTAAACACATTAGGTTTGAAGAATTACATCTTCCAAGCTATAGGGTTAAAACTATTTCAACACTGTAACAAACATGCTATTAAACACATTGTTTGGAGAATTACAGTTACCAAGCTGTCTCAACACTGATACTGACATGCTATTAATTAAAAACGTTAGGTTTAGAGAATTACACTGACATTACTAACGAGGTAAATCTTCCTTTTTTTGTCTTTTTTTTGTTTCATGTTAAAGGTCTATGTTTATCAGACTGAAAGCTATTCTTGTTAGCTTATGGTAAGTATTAGGAAGAAGCTGTAGGGGATTGTTCATTAAGGGTCATGTTCTGTTTCTGTCATGTAAAAATCAAAGCCAGATAGCCGAGTAATGTAATAATTCAAATTTAGGGGTTAGCTGGAAAATACTGTTTACACAGTGTTCTGGGACTAGGAACAGGCACAACTATTTGAAGTTGGTGTTATTTTTAAGGATAGTTTGTTAAATGTTATACCTCTTAGCAACCTCAGCCACATGGAGAAAATGACGGACTGTTAGCTAGATTTTGATTGGCTTAAAATAACATTGTTTTAATAACTTAATGAGTGGTGCTTGTTCAGACGATGATGTTTCGTGTGTAAATGTTTAGTACACCGTGGTGGTGATGGGTCTTTACAAAACCACGACGTATTTCATGTCTTTAACGTACATGGCGATCCACAGTGGATCAGCGGTAATGTTTACAGTCTTATAAGGCTGAAACTTCGCTAAAATAAACAAACTTGTAGGATATTTCGAAAAAAATAAATGAATAAAAATAGGCCCACTAGTCAGGGCGCTCGACTCGCTATTTGATGGTCATGAGCTGAAACCCCGTTACCAAACAACTACTAGATTATTAAATGTTTGTTTAATAAAATATTTTAGCTAATATTTGATAAATTTAAATATTTATTCCTGTAGGTTTTTACCAGTTTTGACCACAAACATATTTTATTAGTTCTATAGGTAGAGGAAACAATAGTTTAAATTTTGGAGACAAAGTATATAACTTTCAGAAAGTTAAACCATAAATTTTGCGTCTAAAAAAAAAAAAAACCTTTAGCTCATGCGCACTGTCGCTTTTACCGCTACTCAATTGTCAAGTGTAGTTGAAAGGAATGTTTAGACCACATATGCTGTCACCTTTATTAAACGAAAAATATCCTTTTCGGACTCCTGGTCCTTCAGGAAGGGCCACATTCCCTTTTTCAATGTACAAACAGAACAAAAGGAATAACAATTTGGCAGGAAGTAGTGAAAAATTAATAAGAAATATAGATGGAAATATATTTGCTTTGTGTGTAGAAAGAAGTTCTGGACTGTCGGCAATGTGTATCATGTTGGAAATAGAAGTGAAGGATTTTATTTCCATAACATTAAGATAAATTAAAAACACATCACAAGTTAGAGAAGGACCTCTCTTATTCGGCGAGAGTATTAAATGTTTCCATTACAACAGTGGACAGTTCATGGTTTAAATTGATTCTGAGGACTGCTTCGCAACCCTCATTCTAAAGGTCAGTTCTACAAACGAAGGGGAAAAGAAAGAATTATCCTGATGGCTTTTGCTAATTTTTAATGGGGGAGGAGATCAGGAAAAAATGTTGGAAAGAGTTCATAGTTCAAAATGTTTCTCAGAGTGGGGTTAGCGCTTTTTTAAACTCCTTCATGTAGCTGTGCGCAAAATTCAAAACAAACCAAGCCGGACCGTATCTATAGTAAATAGGAACGCATTCTGGTGTTCAAAGCAATTTGTGAATGTTCACACACTTACAGCGGTGAGAATAATAATATATATTTTACGTAGAATAATAGATAATGAAGGTGTAATTCACCAACTCTCATCTTTGGTTTATAAAATATCTGTAGGTGATTAAAAAAATAATTTTATAAGCGGATTTAATTTAAAAGCGTTGTAGCTAGAGTTTTATTATAAGGTATATACACAACTAACGGTTTCAGTTTATTCATCTATTACTGGTAGGAGCGTCGAGAGTTAACACGGGCGTTGGGACAAACCTCTTCACCGGGCCTCCTTTCTCTTTTAACATTTTAAAGAACTTATTAACACTGCTTCCATGGACCAGGCACCCAGGATTTGGATTGTATGGGAAACTTTAATATATAACATCATTCCGTACTGAGCTAAAACCCTATTTATAGCGTTTTCATGTTGAACTAAAATTCCACACAAAGTTTTACGAAAAAAGTCGCAGATTTTGTGACGTTATCGTAAATTTTAAACTCCCGTCATACACAGTAGTAAACTTAGAAGACGTGCATATGGTATTGACTTACTCGCTTGGTTAAGATTAAACGTAATTTGTTGTGTTCTTGGCTATTTGTTCTCTTTCTTCGTTTTTAGAGTAGATACGAAGGCCTTGACTTTAGAGTTAGTGGGATAATTTTATCATCTTGATCAATGGTACTCTACCACTTTCAGTGCAGTTCGGATTGTACTGTAGGTTCGAGCTGAAACCCAGATTTCAATCGAGAAAAGTGCCATCTAGCTGTTTCAAAAGCTTGTTCTTCAATCTACAATGTCTTCTACTTTTTAAAATGTCATAAACTAATGCAAGTAGAACTTTACTCTGAATACATTTCTATGGCAGAGGAGCTTGTTGTACATCGTTGGCAGATGAGAATAGTTGTGTGTCATCATGTTTTTTAGAAATATCATTTCCAATCACGTTCAAAAGACCATCTGGATATCCTGGGAGTAACGTGGTGCATAGCATAATTAATAGAGTCACGCAGGTCGAAAGCAATTTTGTCAAGAGCACTGAAACTTGATACCTCCCGTCGAACTTCTTCATTTAGAAACTTTGATGTCACTGATGTCTGATGTCATTTCTTCGGTGTCACGAAGTCGAAGGGATTCCCATAAGGATCGCTAGACATTTCATCTTCATTACTCTCCTACTGAATAACATAACCAATCTTTTCTTTTAGTTCCTTCGCTCCTTTACTTTGATTTTATTGCCATTTTGACCTCTGGATCTAAACCGTTGCATCCACACTGACATCGAGAGCGTTTCCCACTAGTACCTCACATAAGCTTACAAGACCTTTTCTTCTTTTCCTGTATTATCTTTGCTTTATCAATACAAAATTAGTACACTTACTAATGTTGATCGTATGTCGATATCTGTTTTGTAGCCAGCACTGGATCTGGTTCTCACAAAGAGTGGCCCCCCGCTAGTACAGCGGTATGTCTCCGGATTTACAACGCTAAAATCAGGGGTTCGATTCCCCTCGGTGGGCTGAGCAGATAGCCTTTGTGGCTTTGCTAAAAGAAAAACACACAAACACACACACACAAAGAGTGCGACAATCGCCTACTTTCTGTCCAATTAGCTAAAAAAGGCGACCCTCATATTACGAGTTGAGTGCTTTAACCACCTGGTCATGCCGGGCTCATAAGAAGGACTAAAAACATGACTAAGAATTGGGAAAAATACAGCTAACTATAATGGTTATTTAGAATACTATCCTTTGAAAAAGAATTCCAGCAGTAAAAGATTACTAAAGGTTGAACAAAATATTCAATACTTTCTATACAAAATACTTTCTATTTGTAATTTAAGTATGGAGATATTAGACGTTCAGTGCTAAGTTAAATTTGTATCGAAAAAGGAATTTGAATCTGTCTGCAGTATAGTTATTTGGTAGAGTTTTAGACAGATAATTAATTATGAAACTTAGTTGAATGGGCGACACCTGCCCTACAGTAGAAACACAAGTATAGAGGGCGACGTTTCGAAAGTCTTCTATTCTAGTAAGTTACACTAAACTTGATAATACTACCATTTGGTGATGAAGATCCATTTAAGTGATGGAGAAGTCCCTGATTTGAAAAGAAAAAAACACACGAATATAATGGAGAAGCAACATAATAATGAAAAATCAAACATTTTCGTCAAATATTTGGTTTCCGGAAATTAACTTCGAAACATGAGTACTTATTCTTACGCACTCCACTGGTGCAGAGGTATGTGTGCGAACTTGTAAAATCAGCGTTCGATACCCGTGGTGAGCGGAGTACCCTTATCCCATTGGGTATCTTTGTGCTTAGCTACAAATGAACCCATTGTTATGGGTTACATAGAAGCAGACTTTTCTGTTTAAAGGGAATAACGTTTTAACAACTGTTTGGAAAGTTTTATCTAATGAATTAGCCGTGAACTGGTAAACTGCTTTTTGAATGAAACATATTTAGATATTAATATAAATTTACAAAAATTTACTTCCAGTTTATACCAAGAATATAATGATACCGGTTTGTGGTCTTTCCCTACTTTAATGTAAATTCCCATCTGGGTATTAGAGGAATTATGTTAATATGTACAGTTCCCGTCAATATAGTCGATTTTACAAAGTATATACCAAGACGAAGGAATTATCTGTGTTAATCTTAGACGTAGGATAGCCAACGCCCAATGAAAACTGTAGGAATAATGTTGTAAGGATTTACAATTTAGATATCGTCCAACGTTCATCACGCACTTTCCGTGGGAATGAGGCTAACCACATCCTATTTAGGATCAAAGGTCACATCTCATTAGTTGTGTGGAAACTTCTGTCATTCTCAAGTCCACCGACACAAGACATTCAACCCTTTGCAACAATGTGCTGTAATCTGACAATGTTCTTTAGCTTTTAATTTTGTTAAAAAACAATACACACAAATAGATAGATTATTATAACAGAACAAAGAGAAAAATAACATCGAAGGAAAATGCGGTTCCAACGATTCCTTACGCAACTCATGGTTTAAGCGATCAGATTAGAGACCTTTAAGGGTCAGAAATAGAGAGCCCTAATTCAGAAGTGTTGAGCAAAGACAGGGAGATTTACTAGTCAGCAACAGCCGCCGTCCTCGCGGCTAGTCTTAATCGAATAGGTGGACTGGCTGTAACGCTTTCGATCTTTTCAGAACTGAAAGTTCAGAACTTGTTCAGTGACACATATTTCCTCGAACTTCAAATTTTCCGATTGTCAACCCAGTACGACAATTTTTGGACTGACCATGTCAGTCCGCCGGCATAAAAGATAAGATTAAACAGAGTTTGGGAGAGAAACTACCAAAACGTATGCCGTGAAAGTTATATTAAAAAGTAAATAAACCAATATGCTTTGTATGTGAACGTTCACTGCACCAAATTTAAGAATATTGTATCGAACCAGAACTTTCAAAGGTTAAGGTTTAAGATTTAAAGCGTTATAATGGAACTGGTACACGAGGGTGCGTGCGTTTAGAAACATGACGAATAGCAAAGTCTTCAAAGAGAGTTAAAACTTTGTCAACTTTTAATACTTGATCTACTAGAAAACTCACCATTTATCTATAGAGTGTTTCTTTACAGTTAAAAACAAAGCTACACAATGCCCACCACGGGTATCGAAAACCGGTTTCTAGTTGTAAACCGGTTGTAGGTCTGCAGACATACCGCTGTGCCTACAGAGCGAAAGCAGTTGTGGCAGAAGAAAGGAATCAAGAACAGTAAGAGCCGGTTCTTATGTAGAAACCTCCCACGTGCAAATATTGAAGAGATATTGAGCAATCACCCAATCAACGTAAATTATAGCAAACGCCCTGGGCCCGGCATGGCCTAGCGCGTTAAGGCGTGCGCTTCGTAATCTGAGGGTCGCGGGTTCGCGCCCGAGTCGCGCCAAAACATGCTCGCCCTCCCAGCCGTGGGGGCGTTATAATGTGACGGTCAATCCCACTATTCGTTGGTCAAAGAGTAGCCCAAGAGTTGGCGGTGGGCGGTGATGACTAGCTGCCTTCCCTCTAGTCTTACACTGCTAAATTAGGGACGGCTAGCACAGTTAGCCCTCGAGTAGCTTTGTGCGAAATTCTAAAACAAACAAACAAAGCAAACGCCCTGTGAACGTAGTGACAGTATTACGTTGCACAGTATTAATATCCGAGTTTTAATGTGCACGTGACGTAATATATTAAATTATTTGATATATCATCAGTGTTTCTCCTTCTCACAGAAACAAATGAATCAGATAAATCAAACTAAGGTTACTTCCTTTATTTCTACACATAAGTTTTGTTCGTCTCTGTCGTGTTTCATTTATTCTGCTATCTTTCATCAGTTTCTGTTTCCCATCTGCTATTTACTGTTAAAAAAGCGACCTCTGTTAACATTTGGTGTGCGAATGAGAATATCCACCCGAACTTGTTAAATCGTCTACTCTGTAAACGATCTCTTGTTATGTTTACAGATAAAATCACGTGGGAAATATCTTTTCTCACTGTCTATAAAGGTTGTACTTACACAAATTAACCATTCTGTTCAGTCTCACAGATTGTGCATAGTTTAACATTTCACAAAGAGATACTGTAAGAGTGCAACGATCATGAAATTGTTGTTATTTGGATTAATTCATTCCATCTTCGTATGGACATCACTAGCATGTAAGTTACTTTCATTTGAAATTTCGAATTCTTATCAGAAAACACTATATTCAACCATCTAACGTTGTGAAGCGGTAACCAATAAACATTATTTTTAAATAAGTAACATTGCGAAGAAGTTACCAATAAATATTTTTGATTAGGTAACGTTGCGAAGGAGTTAGCAATAAAAAATAGTTTTAAAGTAGGTAACGTTGTTGTTTTGTATTTAAATATAAAGCTATACAAAGTGATATCTGCGCTCTTTTTAACGTGGGTATCGAAACCCAGATTCTAGTAATATAAATCCGCAAACATACCGCTGTGCTACTGGGATGGTGAGTAGGGGCTACTAATAAACATTACTTTTTAAGTAGATAACGTTGCGAATGGGTTATTAATAATCATTATTTTCAGACAGTCAAATACAACGAAATTAATGATGGTCATCACAAACAACAACAGCTCTGCACAATGGTTTTATTATTATTATTAGATCAACCTAAAAGATATTACATTTAGAAGATTACCCCTGAACAAACTGAATATTAATCAGTATGTAAAAATGTAAAATTCGAAATATTTACCAATTTAAAACATAACCACTACTTGAGAAACACTCAAGTCTGTGGACGAAGAACTTGTTTTGTGGCCAATAAGATTTGAAGACACACTGAATGGGTAGCAAAGAACCTGTTCTGTGATACCAATAAGATCTGAGACAGACTTATTGGGTAAAACAAGAACCTGCTTTCTGACCAGTAAGATCTGGAGACAGACTGAATGGGTAACAAATAACCTGCTTTCTGACCAGTAAGATCTGGAGACAGACTGAATGGGTAACAAATAACCTGCTTTGTGACCAGTAAGATCTGGAGACAGACTGAATTGGTAACGAAGAACTTGTTTTATGACCAGTAAGATCTGGAGACACACTGAATGGTTAAAAAAAGAACCTGCTTTCCGACCAGTAAGATCTGGAGACAGACTGAATTGGTAACAAAGAACTTGCTTTTTGACCAGTAAGATCTGGAGACAGACTGAATTGGTAACGAAGAACTACACTATGGACAATGTCAACCATCTTCAGCTGAGTAATGTCTGCTGTAGAGAATGTTTCTCACTGGAACTGCATATGGGTTTAATTCATCACGTGAGATACCGAGCACAATGTCAGTTGAAACAGTCGTACCTATGTTTGCTTCCTCTTTTTTACCATAGAAACCTCAATGTGTAGCTTTGTGACAACCCACAAAACAAACAAACGCCCTCACACTTTTTTTTTTCTTAAATAAACGGATGTTTATATCTGTTCAACTGAATCTTGCACCGACATGTTATTTACCTTCGCCATATTGGAACAACAACAGCTGTGGTCGTTTATTTCAGCACGCCATTTCCTACTGACGCTAAAATATTTTTATACATCAACAGAACGTTTTTATTTTGTCAGAACGCCATTCATTATGTGTAGCGGTAACCTTACGGGCTTTACAATGCTGTGATTAGGTGAGCCCCCCCCCCTTCAAAGTTCATTTTGTGTGTCTTACTTTCAAGCAGACCTGGGTTAATTTTGACGGATGATCATCAGATGGAACCCTCGACACAAAATTTAGTACATTCCATATATATTACAAGGGAACCTTTTATAAGTTGGATAAGGCGGGTCCCTTGGGTAGATACAGGGGCTATCCGTAAGTTATCACTGGCACATCATACTTCTTATTTTATCTTATTATTAATTTGTTTCGAATGGTGTGTCATAATTTGGTGTCGATTATAACAAGTGCGAGACGCCCCACTTTCCAATCAGGATAATTAAAACATGAAACTTACTAACGGGTGTTAACAGGCGGTGCGTTACTTAGGAAATTAATAAGACTTGTCCCACAATTAAACATTTTAACATTAAATTAGGTGCCAAACTATAAAACTGTAAATAATACATGGAAACCACACAAACAACTAATAACACTAATCAAGCATAATTAAGAAGACAATACATGGAGACAAGAGACAGAGAATTAAAAACACAAATAAACAAAATAAGAAACGAAATCAGAGCAGAAGTAAAATTATTAAAACAAGAAAAATGGGATGATTTCTGCTCCCAACTTAATTAAAAAGACAGATCCAAAACAATTTTGGAGACACCTAAAAAGACTCGCAAATGGAGACACAGTAATAAGAAATTACCCGCCACAAGAACACAATAATACCACAACATATACAAATAAAGAAAAAGCCGAAACATTCAAACAACAACTTCAAAACACGTTTAAAACACACAACGACCCAGACATGAACGTATACTTTTATAACAAAGTAAACAACTTCATAACAAATAACAGTGAACTATTTGAACCACTTTTTCCAGTCAACTTAAATAAGTATCAAATTAACAACACAAACCAATACACAAACATAATGCTAACAAACACAATTCCCGTACAATAACTCATAGAAGCAATAACTAACAAAAAAAATAAATCTCCAGGAGAAGATGGTGTACAAGCCATCCTTCCTAAAAAAGGCACTCCAAAATTATTTGATCAACTCACAGCAACTTTTAATTTATCATTATACTCTGGTTATATCCCGGTTTCTTGGAAGCATGCAAATGTATTAATATTCCATAAAGAAGGAAAGCCAGCCCATAACCAAAATAGGCAAAATAGACTACCGTGTAGGAAAAATTCTTAAAAGAATAATCAGTAATAGACTCTCCACATTCCTGTAGATAACATCAATATTACCAGAAGGACAAAATGGTTTCAGAAAACTCAGACAAACTATAGACAACTTAGTGAGATTAGCAGAAGCAGTTGTTGATAGTTTTAATAAACGAGAATGCACTGTCCCTTGCTTTCTCGATATTGAGAAGGCATTCGACCCTGCATGGCATAACGGTCTCCAGTTCTGAATGTAAGAAATGAGACTACCGTGGGGAACTATTCGCTGGCTGTCTATCTTTCTGGAAAACAGAATATGTAGAGTTAATGCTGAAGGAACCTTCTCCGAATGTTTTACTCCAGAAGCTGGTGTTCCTCAAGGAGGGGTGGTTAGCCCTATCCTATTTATCGTGTACGTGAATAATATACCTCTAAAAGATCCAAATAATGGATTCTCCTCACAGTTTGCTGACGATGTGGCAGTCTGGAAAAGTACACCAACACCAGCAATAGCAGCCACAAACATACAACCACAATTAAACAGAATAAGTGAATATTGTCAAACATATAGAATCGAAATATACACAACTAGTATTCACTAAGTTAACTAAACATAAAAAAGCACAACCGCAGATCTATATGAATGGAGAACTACTTCAGACTGCTACATCTGCAAACTTTTTAGGACTTACATTAGACTCAAAACTAACGTGAGTAAACCACATAAATAATATTAGAACAAAAATTTGGCGAAGAACAAACTATGCTAGGAGTCTAACTGGTAAAAACAGTGGAGCAATGGCAGATAACATCATAAAAATATATAAAACGTAGATTAGACCCATCATTGACTATGCAGCCCCTGCATGGATAAAAGCAAGTAAAAAAACTACTTCAAACAAAACTACAAATAATACAAAATACATACAACAGCTTATAAAGTACCCAGAACAACATTATCTGAATTCATGCATAAATACGCACACACAGAAACAATAGCAGATAGACATAGTACAATAAACTATTCTGACAAAAATTGGAGAAAAAATGAACTAGTAAGTGAACTTGACAGGTACTGTTTACATGATGAGGATAGACCTAAGCACCTTTCACCAGTGAATGTATATTTTCTAAATAAATAAAAGGTCACCTATAAACTAGACTCCACATTAGTTTAGGGGTCAATTACTAAAAATTGAAAGGGTTTTTCATGTAAATGCTTTATAGTTAATATGAAAATGCAAATAATTATAGAACTATAAAGATACATTATTTATTTGCACCAAGTGTATGTACAGATTGTGTATGGACATTGTCCTGAAAGGGTCTGAGTAAGTCCGGGTTACTTTGGCCCTCGTGTACAATACATAAATACACTTGACAGTTACAAAACCAAAATTTAAAGGAAGGAGGAAGAGGTTAGTGAAAACTGACACTCCTGGGTAGATAAACATCTATACCCAAACACCTATAAGAGAGAGAGAGTGCCAAATTATTAGTTTAATGGATCAAGCAACATAGGTTCTGTTACATCTCTCGAAGATATAATGAATGCAATTTCATATTAATTCACCAGTGTGAGGGCTCTAAAACCAAAAGGTCTCAAATAGTCATTTGGCTTGTTTGAGATCTAGGCCGGCATTGCTATTGTTTCAATGATGAATTAACACATGAGCTCGTTTTAACAGTTTGAAAATTTAAAGCGAGGATCGATATAATATATTTTGCTCTGAAATGAACCACGCTATTGTGGGAAATTCAAGTTATTGGGGTTTGATGTCAGGCAATATAAAACGATAAGTTTCGATTTACTGTCATTTTCAGAAGAATTTTCATTATATTCGTGTCACCTCTGAACTTTGGTGTTACAGCTCTAAACTTTCGTGTCGCAACTCTGAAAGTTGGTATTTTAACTTTAAATTTTGAAGTCACAACTCTGAACTTCAGTGTCACAACTTTGAAGTCTTGTATCTTAACTATGAACTTGCGTGTCAAAATTTTGAGATTTGGTGTCACAACTCTGTACTTCAGTGTCACAACTCTGAAGTTTGGTACTCTAACTCTAAGCTTTGGTGTCCCAATTCTTAACTTTCGTGTCACTACATTGAACGAAGGACAAGAAACTGTACACTTGAAAATTTCTTCTACGTTCATTTAGTAAGAAATTCAGATTTGAAACATAAGAGAATAAAACGCATCATGTTGGGGATACAAAATCATCACGTACGTTAAACAACTTCATGACTTATAATATTTCTAACTGAAATTATTTACTTATAATAGTTCTATATCAGTATATTTACTGATAATAGATCTGAGTATATTTGCTTATAATGGTTCTTTCTGAGTAAATTTGCTTATAATACATGTTTCTATCAGAGTATATATGCGTACAATACTTCTATGTGAGTATATTTACTTATGCTTCTTCTACCTGAGTATATTTAATTATAATACTTCTATCTGAGTATATTTACTTATAATACTTGTAACTACGTATATTTACTTATAATACTTCTATCTGAGTATACATAGATATAAAACTTCTATCTGAATACATTTGCTAACAATACTTACAATCTGAGTATATTTACTAAAAGTACTTCTATGTGAGTATATTTACCTATAATACTTCTATCTTAGCATATTTATTTGGAATACTTCTTTTAGAGCATATTTACTTATAATACTTCTATTTGAGTATATTTCCTTATAATACACTTATCTCTGCATATTTACTTATAATAGTTCTAGCTCTGTATATTTGCTTATAATACACTTATATCTGTATATTTACTTATAATACATTTATCTCCGTATATTTACTTATAATAGTTCTTTCTGAGTATATTTACTATAATGACTTGTATCTGAGTGTATTTTCTTTGAATACTTGTATCTAAATATATATTTACTTTGAATACATATACCTGAATATATATTTGCTTTGAATACTTGTACCTGAATATATATTTGCTTTGAATACTTGCATCTGAATATATTTACTATGAATACTTGTATCTGAGTGTATTTACTTTGAATACTTGTACCTGAATATATATTTACTTTGAATACTTGTATCTGAATATATATTTATTTTGAATACTTGTATCTGAATATATATTTACTTTGAATACTTGTATCTAAATATATATTTACTTTGAATACATATACCTGAATATATATTTGCTTTGAATACTTGTATCTGAATATATTTACTATGAATACTTGTATCTGAGTGTATTTACTTTGAATACTTGTACCTGAATATATATTTACTTTGAATACTTGTATCTGAGTGTATTTACTTTGAACACTTGTACCTGAATATATATTTACTTTGAATACTTGTATCTGAGTGTATTTACTTTAAATACTTGTACCTGAATATATATTTACTTTGAATACTTGTATCTGAGTGCATTTACTTATGAGACTTCTGGATGTTATTTTCTTTTCGATCTTTCCAAACAAATAATTTTATTTATTTATTCTTTAGTTCATCTAGCGGACAATATATTTGGTTGGTGGGTGGGGACAGTCATGTCTGCCTGATTTAAATATTGGAAAGGGTCTTTACCATCGTCTATATGCTGTTCTCTGTTTTATTTTCATACAGGTGTTTTAGTAAACGAACTTACCAGTTCCAAGTGTGCGATGTAGTTTCATTTCATAACATGTGTAAGTAATTTACAAACAGAGGAAACGGCCAGCTATAAACTGTGAAGAAAATATCAACACTCTTGAGATCTGAAAATCCTCTTCCTGTCGTCTGAAAAAGTAACAACATTTCATATAAATATATACATTTATCGATAGACTTTTATAAAGCAGAATAGTGAGATGTGGAAACGTGATCCTTTAAGTTTAGATGACAACAGACTGAGGAGAACTGTTTATAAGCACGTTAGAAGTTAGCTTGTAATTCACGCGTTTTTAGACTAACAGATAAAAGCATGCGTCTGAGCACATGGTGTCGTGTTCAGTGATAATAAAAACACTTTACAGAGATTGATTGTAACAGATAGGTACATAATTCCAGAGGGTTACAGTCAACAACTTGGCATTTGTTACCTCTTGTATGACTAGCAGACGGTTGTTTTTCTTTTCTTTATTTCTCGCAAAGCTATGAGAGGGCTACCTGCGCTAGCCGTCCCTAATTTAGCAGTGTAAAACTAGAGGGAAGGCAGCTAGTCATCACCACTCACCGCCAACTCTCAGGCTAATTTTTTACCCCACGAATAGTAGCATTGACCGTCAAATTATAACGCCTCACGGCTGAAAGGGCGAACATGTTTGGTGTGACGGGGTTTTGAATCCGTGATTCTCAGATTACAAGTCGAGTGCCTTAACCACCTGGCACAGTGAAAAGGTGTCACAAACAGAAAATTACTTTATAAATATTTACTTTCATCTCTAATATCTCACCCCAAATGTGTATTATAACAAGAATAAGTCGTGCACTTAGCAAATATCCATTTCCTGTTGACGAACGCTCATATTAATATTAAGCCCAGGGTGTGGGAGTGCGTTTGACTATCCCAGGGAGTTCTGTTTGTTTGAGGTTAAGCACAAAGCTACATAATGGTCTATCTGTGCTCTTCCCATCAAGGGTATAAAAAATAACCTGTTTATAGCGTTGTAAGTCTGCAGACATACCGTTGTTCCACTATGGGGCACCACGGGGACATAATTCCAAAAATCTTAGTGTGTTAATCGGATATGTTATTCTGGCCGAATTTGATGACGCTTGGACCTAAACTGTGTAAACTAAACAGTGGAAAAACAGAAAGTCAAAATAGCAGGTATTGTAACAAGATTAAAGAATAGGAAACGTTTTGTCATATAATATGACGTATTCTATATATATCAGCTGATCATTTCAGCACTATCAGTCTTTGTACATTTCAAAACATACCAGTCTTTGTACACTTTAGAACATACCAATCTTTGTACATTTCAGAACATAGCAGTCTTTGTACACTTCAGAACATACCAGTCTTTGTAGATTTCAGGACATACCAGTCTTTGTACATTTCAGAACATACCAGTCTTTGTAGATTTCAGGACATACCAGTCTTTGTACATTTCAGAACATACCAGTCTTTGTACGCTTCAGGACATAGCAATATATGTACACTTCAGAACACACCAGTCAATCTTTATACACTTTAGAATATACCAGTTTTGTATATTTCAGAACGTACCAATATATATATACACACACACATCAGAACATACCAATCTTTGTACACTTCAGAACATAACAATGTATCTACACTTCCGAACATATCAGCAATTATTCTGTTAGATGATACCTATGTTTAATTTTCAAATAATCTTTCTGCAACTGTACTGTTGGTGTTTAATAAGATGTTTGTGTAGTTACGTATTACAATTTCAAACAGCCTGAAACTGAGTTGAATGATAATTTAGAATTACAAGTTAATTAAATGTCGATATATATCATATTTATGATATTTACCAACAAGATTGATACATACAGTTTCTTAAAATACAATTATATTTTAATATACAAAAATAAAACAATTTACAATAATGGTTATTACAGAAAATGATTTATGTACAAGTTTTACAAACTCACAAACAATAATCCTCTATCTGATCTGGAACTTCTTTGATGTCTTATTGGGGGATAACGATGAACAAATTAATTTTGAGTTAATATAGATGCAATTCATTTAACAAGGAGGTAACTAGGTCTGCATTCTTCGTTGATCACAAGTTGAGTTTTTCACAACCAAAGTTATATAATATTTTCTCAAAATACGTTCGGTGTTAATCGACTGATGTTAAACGGTTTATAATATCTTAAATGAAAAAAAAAAAAAAAAAAGCGTTCCTGGTCAAATATCTGAAGTTCCCGATTAATATGCATTTATCCCATTATTGCTTCCAAGGTTTATAGTATACTAACTGTAGCAAACCAACAATATATACTGTCTCTTGGCGCATCGCGTTGGTTACATTTATAGTTGTGAAGAAACTTTTTAGAAATTCCAGCCTGCGCAACAGTATTGACGATACACTTTTGTTTACGTACACACACACATATATGGGCCCGGCATGGCCAAGCGTGTTGAGGCGTGCGACTTCTAATCTGAGGGTCGCGAGTTCGCATCCCCGTCGCGCCAAACATGCTCGCCATTTCAGCCGTGGGGGCGTTATAATGTGATGGTCAATCCCACTATTCGTTGGTAAAAGAGTAGCCCAAGAGTTAGCGGTGAGTGGTGATGACTAGTTGCCTTCCCTCTATTCTTACACTACTAAATTAGGGACGGCTAGCACAGATAGCCCTCGAGTAGCTTTGTGCGAAATTAAAAAAAACCAAAACAAAAACAAACAAACACACATATATTGTTGATTCTTAGACTCAAGAATCTTCTACAACTGTAGTGAATAGGCGGGAATTTTGCAGTACATAATTAACAGCATAAGTTATGTACATTTCTAAATATAAATGTAACTTAAATAAACATCGATATGAAAATAGATATATAACAGCAAATCCGTTACACCTCTCCCCTTCAAGATTTAAAAATTGTCTAACAACAATTTTGAATGAAGATATTATATACATATAATGAAAACAATACGTTAAATAAAATAAATTATCAAAAATTATACAACTTCAATATTCATGACAGTATATAACCAAATAAATTCAAATAACTTTATGATCATAAAATTACATATTACGCACGGTCGTGTCAGCAAAAGTTTTACAAACTTCCTAAAACAACTAGCCGGTTCTCATCACTTTTTTATTGTTGCTATGAGTTGGATAATTCACAATATAATTAACTTTGAGATGAATATCAAAAATACTCAGTTTGATGTTGTATTGAGCTTCGATATCTTCAAAATTTCGGGTGTCTGAGTCAAAGTAACATGTCACCAGAATCAGAAGAACACTCAACTGTTAAAAAGTTTTCGGATGCATCTCGGATGCAATAAGGCTTCAACATATTGATATGAAACAATAGGGTAGTCTATCGATGATCAGGTGTTTTGATAACATTGTCCGTATTATTAAACAACCTCAGAGGGACCATGGTACATAGCTTTGAGTTCATGTTTTATAGTTGGTAACAATACTAAGATTATGCCACCAGGATAGAACCTATGATATTAAGCTTTGCAGTCCTAAACGTTTTCATTATAGCTTGAGATAACTTTAAATTTTCTTGAACAAATTCAGAAGCCGTAAGAGTCTGAACCGAAACTTAGAAACATAATCTATAAAGTGCATTTCTTTCAGGTCATCTTCCAACCATTGTTTTTTCAGCAACTTCGAAAGACCGCGGACTGAATGGCCAAACATCAATTCAAATGGGCTAAATCCTAACAACTCCTGAACCGACTCAAGAACAGCAAATAATAATAAATTAACTCCTTCATCCCAATTCTTCTCGTTGTTGAGACAATAATTCCGTTATATTTTTTAAGGATATATTAGAATCTTTCAAAAGCACTTTGCAAATCTGGATAGTACGCACTAGATTTCATTTGTTTAGCACCAAGCTGTTAAACATACATATTGAAATAACAGACATAAAACGTAATCCCTAATCAGACTGAATTTATTTGGATAAGCCAACAAAAGTAAAAAAAATAACCAAAGCCTTAAAATTTTTTTTGACTGAAATGTTTCTTCAGGGAATCGAGTGGATGAACACATTATAGTTTACAAATAATGGTTTCCTGATGGAATTTTCTGAAAACGTCCAACACAATCCGCAATCACAGGACAAAGCTGAAATAGGTTTCAGAGGAGCAACAGGTGTTTTTTGGTTAGGTTTTCCGACCAACTGAGGCCCGGCACGGCCAGATAGCTAGGGCGCTTAACTCGTAAACTGAGGTTTGCGAGCTTGAATCCTCGTCACACCGAACATGTTCGCCCTTTTGGCCATGGGAACCTTATAGTGATGGTCAACCCTACTATTCATTAATGAAGAAATAACCCAAGAGTTAGCGATGGGTGGTGATAACTAGTTACCCTTCCTCTAGTCTTACACTACTAAATTAGGATCGGTTAGCTCAGATAACCCTTGTGTAGCTTTGCGCGAAATTGATAAACAAACAAACCGACAAACTGACAGGTATGACAAATTTTGCAAAAATGAGAAATGTTTTGCCTAATTTTTAGCCAAAAGAAATGTTTAATTTTTTCGCGTCTTGTTGACACCTAATGACCTTCCATAGGGAGTTTATGGGAACTCTCAATATTTCAGAATGATATGCTTTGGGAACAACGATTTGATAAACTACAGCCCAGTCTTCTGAAGCTGGCTCATCTGGTGGTCTCCATTTTCTAATGAGTACACTATTTTTGGTAAAACAACCATTTGGAACTTTCTCCATTTCATTTTTGGAGTGCATATTTAAATAGTAAAGAGATCTACTGATCCTTTTCTTGCTCAGCAATCAGTTTTATTTTAGCAAATGGAACTCAACCAGTTGAACCAGATCTCTCGCGCCCATTCTTGTTACTCACAGAGGAATCGTCAGTAGGAGAATTATCTACAAGATCCCATACGTGTCCAAAAATGTTTGAGACAAATCTGTAATATCTTCCTCTGAACACGTCTCTATCATTTGTTTTTGGCTTCATTTCTTAATCTGGGCTTGACAACAATACCATCCTTAGATGAAACAATGATCGGATGTTTCGATCATTAAAGTTCTGTAACAATATTTCTCCAAGCCAAATCGTTTCTCAACAATAATGGTACACAATTGGCATAGTAGGTTTTACTCTAACCACAACTGAAGAAGAATAATTACAAAGTTGTCCTCAATACTGACTGTCAGAAGACTTCGAACTAGAGGAACTGGATGTTTTTAGAAGAATCCTCAACTTTAGTGGATTAAACAAATACAGGTTTTTACTGAGAGCACAGAAAGTCCCACCACCACCAGTGTCACATTGGTATATCTGCGTACACACTACCAGAAACCGGATTTCGATACCCGTGATGAGCAGAGCACATATATATAGCCCAGCTCACTATGTAGCTAAGGACAAAGCTACACAAGGGATTACCTGTGCTCTGCCCATCACAAGTATCGAAACCCGATTTCTTGCAGTGTGAGTCTGCAGACATGCCGCTGTGACACTGGGGGCGTTTTATATGTTAAAGTGTAATCATCGGGAAGAACGACTGCTTCCTATAGTATTTCAACTTTCTTTTCGTTCAAGTTAGTAATTTATATTTGAACACAATAAACCCACTTTTGAGAAAACATAGTTGGAGACGGCTTGAATAGGCAGTGGAAGAAACTTTATTACAAATGTACAACCTTTCGATAAGTTTATGTCACCATTAGGTACACGTAGCTTACATAAGCACAGGAATATATATTTTAAACAAAGTGGACACGTGACTGGAGATTGCTTAACAGCTTAGTTTAAATATCTTGGTATCCCAAGATGTTGGTTTATTCAACAAAGATAGGTTCTTTTATTTTGCGTTTTTTGATGTTTGATTCTTTGTTTAAAATTACAAAACACTGTCGAAAAACTGCACATTTGTAGTAAAGTTTATTTCTTTACCCATTCAAGCTGTTCTTAAACTTTATATGTTATGTTTATAACCTAACTGCGCTCTTGGTATTACGAGGATTAATTGAAAATTAGCGTTACATTTCATTGTCAATGACTCACATCTCTCTCTAGCTAACAAATGAATTATAACATTAAAATGTATATCTTACAACATTAGCAATATATGACTCTGCTCTGATAAAGGGAAACCATTCCTGTAGTATTTGATATTTTATTCCCTTTTCCCCACCATTTGCACAACGTTTTCCAATGTTCAGTATCAAATATTCCATGGGTGTAAGTGTAATAGTAAATCCATATTCAAAACATCCATTTCCGTACTCTAAGTCAATTCACTGGAATGTCATCACAGTATATATAGCATAGAATACAATGTGCTCTAATGTGACATGGTAAAGTGTAGCGTTAGGATGTTGTATAACAGTGTGTCAATGTTAAAGAAAAGAAGCCTTTTTATGTTATAACTGTTTTTAATCCATTTTACAGTTCCAATATCTGCTCCAAGAAACCTGAGTATTACCAGGTCTAAAACGTTATCCAACACACTTGACCTTCTATGGGAGCCACCGGTCAACGCAGGTGAAGAAATAATTGGTATGTATTGGGTCATTTTGATCAACAACAACAAAGCATAATTAAGAAACTGACTGTGAAGCAACATTTCTGAAGTGACACGTTTATTCTGGTTGATGGTCAGATTTAGTGGCATGTTGAAAACAATACCGCCCTCATAAAGCACGAGGCCTTTAGCTGTCACAGATATTTAGGAGAATTTGCTCACACAAAAATAAATAAATGAATTAAGGTTAGGATTAAGGACCCAAATGCTAACCCGAGAGATTAAATATCACATATTTAGTTCTGCTTTTGTGAGAAATAAAAATCGTATATAAATTTTAACTTTAAATATTATATCTAATTCACAAAATACGAAGCCCCAAGCGTTCTTTTCTCTTGATTTGTTTTAGTGGGCCTTCTTGAGAGAGAAATTCACAAAACAGAACAGATCTTATCTTATGTAAAGCTAGCAAAAATATCTTGAAACTTCAACTAATTATCAAGTTGTAGGTATATTCTTTCAGCAACCAATGACGTATTTAGGTAGGGGCTAGAGGGGGTTTAACCCCATTGTCCATGACCTTAATGGAGGCCCATTGATAATTTTATTCCATGTAAAATTATATGGGATGTAGGGCACACAAAAAATATTAGCCCTTAGGAACACGCAACTTTGAATCCGCCACTACCTGCAACAAGATTCATAATTTGCCTAGACGGACAAGAGATAAACGCTAATGATCAGCAGATATTATAAACGTAATAACAAATTTACACTTGGAGTTAGAGTGTTGTTTGTTTGTTTTTTGTTAGGTTTTTTTTAAAGAGACCCACTTGACCTAAAGTTCGTTAAGATTCCAATTTAACGTTTAAACTTGTATTCCAGATCAATATGTTTCTTATAACGCAATGAACAGTAAATCACAAAATGTATTAGTATAAAATGTCATCGCAAGTCATGTTTCTTAGATATATTTGGAAGTAATTTATTGCTGTTCACGCATCATAGTTTTCAATTACCTATCTGATGAGTAGTATAGATGCTGTGAATATGCTCAGAGAAATACTGAGTTCATGTATCAGTGTTGAACTTTCGTTTTTGTGCCCTAGAGTTTAGATATATTTGCAAAAAAATAAAAAAGTGGACAGACAATGAATTCGAGTGCACGTCCTAGTGTTTACTCCAGTTAGGTGTTGGTATGCCGTGATTCTATGTGATTACGCTAGGCCGTGTTTCAGTAAGATACTAGTAGGTCTTGCTTCAGCAAAATGAGATTATTCTGAGATTCACTAAACTGATGATAGGCCTTACTTCACTAGGATTATAAAAGGTCTAATTTTATTAATGTGATGATATATATTCCCTTTTTTTGATGGCATTAGCCATACTTTATTATCCTAATGCATTTTCTTGGCTACTAAGATGAGTAGGCCTAACTTTAACAGGATAATGATTAATCTCACTTACTAAGTTTAGCTTTACTGACATTAGGGTTGCGTTTATCAGATTATAATAGTGATAAACTGGAGCATTTGTTTTCCTTACGAAGTGACACTATAACAACTTTTAAATGGTAAAATACAGTAACTTGCTTTTTTAAAATTTACTAAATAATCTGATATTTATTACATCGCACTTTAAATGTTAGACAAACAAAATGTGTTAAAATTTATCCAGATGAACAAGTAACAAAAAAAGACGCCCAATTTGACTAACGTACTCACAAGAAAAATGTCATTTCATCCTTTTATTTTTTTTTACGGCTGTTCGTTGACAGGGTAAGTTAGAAAAACGTAGCAGAGAAAAAGCATTGTATTGCGCGATCTGTCTTCGTTAGGCGATTCTCCAAGTAAAATTTAAAGATGCTGTGTTTAAGATAAACTGTAACGTATATATCGAACTGACACTGAGGCACAAAGGGGCTGGAACAGTGTAATAAATTTACAGTTTCTGATCGGGACTAAATTAAAGCTAAAAACTGCGACGACCCCAGTTTTAGTGGGGCCCGTGGTAACCCTAATTAGGATCATCAATATCTGTTTTTGCTTTATAAAGACAGTGATAATTTTATTATGTATTTTTAAAGAATGAGGATGGGTCTGCTTTGATTAGGATGAAGGTAGGTCTTATGTTACTAGAATGATATTTAACCCAAATATTTCAGTCTTTATATTACGCCTATCTCTTCTGCTTACGTTAACGTCTGACTGCATGCAATCATGCAGTGCAAAAGTGCGTCAAACTGGAACAAATAGCCTCAGTGTATTGGTCTGTTTTGAATTTCGCACTAGCTATCCTTAATTTAGCAGTGTAAGACTAGAGGGAAGGCAGCTAATCATCACCACCCACCAATAATGGGAATGACTGTAATATTATAACGCCCCCCACGGCTGAAAGGGCGATCATGTTTGGTGTGACGGGGATTCGAACCCGCGACTCTCAGATTACGAGTCGAGTGCCTTATCCACCTGGCTATGTCAGGCCCTCATTGCATTATAGGCAAAAACAAAATTAAACGTTGACATTAAACTTTAGTGCACTCTATTCATGATGTCAACGTTTGTGATCGTTGACTTCAGTTGTTGCTTCAACGTTGGCTCGGCACACTCAACAACCTGTGAGAGCGGTGACATTGAAAAATGAAATATGGAAGCCTCCGTGACGGATGTAACACACTAACAGATGACCCCTAGTTTACTGTTAATGTGAATTCACAACCTTTTTTATTTCAAAACAAACTCACTGTGAAAACACAATATTTAAATAAGAAACAAATGTATTGCACCTAGTAACGTTTCGAGCAAATAGTGTTTCAGACTTATTACGAAGAAAAAATTTAGCCTGACAGGATGCAGCTGTTCGAAACAACGCTAGATGAAATAGATTTATTTCTGTTTTAAACATTGCATTTTTACAATGATTTTCTTGTATTTATCTCCCAAAGGTGTGCGAATTCCATTTATTCTGAAAACGTTTCTTTTTTCATTTGCAAAAGAGCGTTTCAGGTATACATTTATGGTTGAACGACAATTTTTTAAAGCAATATGAGAAATCGACAGTGGATGGCGTGATTGCGCAAAATCTAGTTGTTTTTCTTATTTTAAATTTTCATCGGTAACCTTTTACAGAAGGCACAAGATGCTTTATTTTTTCATTAGGCTTATTCAAGTCCACTGATCATAGCGATTTAAGCTGAGTTTTTAAAGAGATATTAATTTATATTATGATAAAATGTAAATATCCATGAACTATTATTTATTTTTGAAGGTTATATAATCTACTATACAATCGATACGCCAGAATCCCCTAGCGACTGGAAAGTGAAAACTATTACCGGAAACAATACTTTTACGAACATTCCGGTACCGGAACTTGTGACATCTAAAAGCAAGTATAACTTTCGGTTACAAGCAAGGGGAAGAAGTGGCACCGGACCTGTTTCAGAGGAATTTTCTTTTGATGTCTCAGAACGTAAGTAAAAATCTACTAACTATTAAACAGTTTTTTTTTTTTGGGTTTTTTTATAAATTGCGCTAGCTTTCTTTCTGATTTGGAGATGACATTTCAGTCTCTGTGATGAACGTTTATTGTAAGGTATGATATGTGAGCGTTGTATTAAATATGTTTCTATATCTGAGAAACTTATCTATATAAGTGCGGTACCGAAAGAAAATCCAAAGAATGGCGCAAAATTATTCCATTTTTTTTTCGAAAATAGCAAAAAAATTAAATAATTACCAAATCTGTTCAAGGAAGCAAATCGCAAGAAAACACTAAAAGAAGACCATCTCGTTGGCTTAAAGAAAGAACCATTAAAAGTTTTAATCATAACCATAAACTTCTTACGAGAGCTTCAATTCTTGATGCCAAGAAGTGTTTGACAAAATGTGGAACAAAAGCTTCATTTTTCAATTAATGCGAAACTTTCAACTTCTCTGTTATTTTATAAGATGCTGTCAACATTAATGATTCATATTCTGATTTTTATTGTACAGAAGCAGGTGCCTCACAAGATGCTGCCTTGAGCCCTCTAAAGCTTATTTTATCCACTAATTATGAATGTTCTGTTCACATAACGTTTACATAAGAAATTACTGTTTCGCAAACAAAACACCACTAGACCAAGCAAACTTTTCCTCTTAAATGTATCAAAATGAGGATATTGTAACGGATTTAGTATTATATGTTTATTTTAATATCTATGTTTGTTTTAGTTTAATGTATATTTAGAAATACATTTAACTTACATTGTTAAATCTGTATTGCGAAAGTCCCGCCTATTCTCTAAATTTGGAAATTCTCGAGCGTAAGAATCAACAATGTAATATATGTACACAAAATACTTACGATTGTGAACTTTCGAGAACCTCGCCTTAATATTTATAAATCGATGCGCCAAGAAACAGTTTAATATTGCCGTTAGTTTGCTACAGTTGGGGTACTATAAACCTCGAAAGCTATAACTGTGATAAACGCTTATTAATCAGGAAACCATGGGGCCGACATGGCCAAGCGCGTTAAGGCGTGCTCTTTGTAATCCGAGGGTCGCGGGTTAGCGCCCGAGTCGCGCCAAACATGCTCGCCCTCCCATCTATGGGGGGCGTTATAATGTGACGGTGAATCCCACTATTCGTTGGTAAAGAGTAGCCCAAGAGTTGGCGGTGGGTGGTGACGACTAGCTGCCTTTCCTCTAGTCTTACACTGCTAAATTAGGGACGGCTAGCACAGATAGCCCTCGAGTAGCTTTGTGCGAAATTCAAAAACAAACAAACAAACGGGAAACCATGGATATTTGATCAGGAATGTTTATAGATTTCGAACATTATAATGTTAATATTTTTTACGAAGACATTATATATCTTCGTCGAAAAAAAGTCAGCTTGTAAACGACGTGAAACTAGACAAGAATAAAGAACTAATCATTAAGAGAAGTATAACAACATCAAATCAGAATTAATTTGTTCATCGTGAACCGTCGATAAATATTCAGTTCCAGACCAGATAGAAGGTTCTGTATTATTTGTAACTCAAGTATATTGATCACTATTTATAATAACTATTTTAATAACCGTTATGCCCCCCTGTGGCACAGTGGTGTGTTTGTGGACTCGCACTACTAGAAACCTGGTTTTGATACCCATGTTGGGCAGAGCACAGTTTACCATTGTGTAAATTTGTAATGACTTTCAATCAACAATGATCGTTATTACAAATTTTTTCTTTATATATTTTTAATATTTGTGTCAACAAAGAAAATTATTTGTATCAGTCTTATTGGCGAATATCGTAAATTTGATAAATATCAACATTCAATTTACCTCAAATTCAAATTTGTTGTTTGTTTTTGAATTTCGTACAAAGCTACTCGAGGGCTATCTGTGCTAGCCGTTCCTAATTTAGCAGTGTAAGACTAGAGGGAAGGCAGCTAGTCATCACCACCCACCGCCAACTCTTGGGCTACTCTTTTACCAACGAATAGTGGGATTGACCGTAACATTATAACGCCCCCACGGCTGAAAGGGCGAGCATGTTTGGCGCGATGGGGATGCGAACCCGTGCCCCTCAGATTACGAGTCGCACGCCTTAACACGCTTGGCCATGCCAGGCCCAAATTCAAATTAAAATATCCGGCTATTTGAAACTGTAACGTAAGTAACATAGTAAATTTGAGGCTCGTCCGAGATAAATTATAATACGTAACATAATAAAGTGGAAACTCGTTTAGGATAGATTACAATATGTAACACAATATACTGGGGGCTCGTGTCCGAGATTTGAATCAGAGACAAAATTGGATCTAAATTAAATTTAAGTAATAATTTAATTTATATTTATCAGTGCAAACAAGGTTAAACCATGTCTTATTATCAATATTTTCTTGAATCACCCTCCATTAAACAACTATAAAGTTATAACAATAATGAATTCCTTGAATTTGACGTATTTTAGAATTAGAAGTTAAGAAATCAATGAGAAAAATTAATTTGTCTACTGCAGCTCGAAATCAGATGTGTATAATTAAATGACATTTCCGATTTGGGGCAACAGGGGGGCAGATTAAGAGGAATGTGATAAAAACAATAAAAAATCAGCTGTTTACTTTTTTATAACAACTTTTAGGCCTACGTTTTAATTTGATTTAGCGGATTGTGAAAGTGAATTGTATATTCAATTTTAGTAAGTTTTCTGCCATTTCTTTCAACTATTAATCCGTGAATATCCAAAAGAGACAACTGTAGACTTTACCCAGTGAAAAATGATTATAATCTTATAACAGGCCAGTAACAACGTGAAAACTACAAGTTTCTAACAACTAACTAATGTTTTTGAAGTGTGCATAAGTGTCGGTTTCTTCATGACTGATTTCTTATCCTGGTTGAAATACAGTTATTGCAGATTCCAGAAGCAGTAGCTTGCTGCCCACCAGAACATACTGCAACCTTCCGAAAGACCCAGGACCGTGTAAATGGTATATACGTCGCTACTATTACAGCCCATACTATAATCAGTGCCTGCAGTTTACTTACGGAGGGTGTGGAGGAAATGAAAACAACTTCGACACCAAGAAAGATTGTGAGAATTATTGTAAAAAGGAAACGATTCCACCAGGTCCATATTGGATCATCTACGGTATCTTTAATTTTATTTTATAACAAATGCTTTTGTTTTAACTTTTATTATGTATTATAATTTATCTCTGGTTCATTATGTTACGTATTACGATTTCGAATAACCGGAAATTTTAATTTAGAAGTTAACTGAATTTCGGTATGTATCAAATTTAAGATATTTGCCAACAAGATTGATACACATAATTTTCTTTCTTAACACAAGTATATTTTAGTATACAAACAACAATACAATTTATAATAATTGTTATTACAAATATTGCTTTACATACAAGGAGTTCACACTCTTACAGATTATAATGACTCTTCTATCTGATCTAGAACTGAATATTTTATCGATGATCCAGGTCCACGATGGGCAAATTAATTCTGAGTTAGCTTAAGTTAGCTAGCTGTCATTTATTTCTTGACTGGCTTCACACCGCATAAAAGCTAAACTAACCTCTTACTGACGAAGATATTTAATGTCATCGTAGAAATACTAACGTCCGAAGTTAATTCACAGAAGTTGAACGGTTTGTAATGTTCGAAATCTATAATCTTTCGTGATCAAATGCTGTAGTTTTCCCATTAATAATCGTTTTATCACAATTATAGCTTCCGAGGTTTATAGTATACTGACTGTAACTGACCAACAATAATATATTCTATATCTTGGCGTGTCGATTTATAATATTTAGGCGAAATTCTCGAAAATTCACTTGGAAGCAATGTAAAGCATATTGTTGATTCTTACATTCGAGAATTTTCTACAAGTTTAGAGAATAAGCGGGACTTGCACAATATACTTTACATGCATTAAACTGAAACGAACGTATATATTAAAATAAACGTATAAAAGTAAATCCGTTACATCCTTTAGTTCAGCATACTTGATTGTTAACGCCATTTCTGTGAGAATAAGCAACTGCTAACTCCAGGAAAGTTGATTAGTTTCATTCAACAATATTTTAGTACTGATCAAAAATCAAATTAAGTCGCTTCGACAAATAACAGAAAAGGTAAAATATTGCTAGTAGATGGATTACAATATTAGAAGTGTAAAAACCCATTTGCTCCAAACCAGGTACCACCAAAGATGGGTCCTCATGAAGGTTGTTTGTGGTCTCACTATGAATTTTAATCATTGGAATACATATGATTGTCTGGCACCTACCAACTACAAAACACGTTTGCTTACTTTATGAAAGTGTTATTAAAATATAAATCGATGGAGAAATACGAGCACGAAACCATGATGTATTCCCAATAAAGAACTATTATAGTGAGCATGAAGTCCGGATGTGATGTAAAGTAGTACGTGGAGATGTGACATGTTCATACGATGTTGTCATCAGAACTGCTACTCCACCCTGTCGCGTCACTAATGTGACCTTGAAAGTTTTGGTGGACAGATGTCACATTTTACATACTGAAAGGTGTTTGTTGATCAGTCTAGCAAAATAAAGGGTATTAATATTATAAGGTATTATGAATGTCAGAGTATATGTAATGCCACAGCAGCTGTGTGGTTCAACATTTGGCATTAAAGTCCATTTCTTTTTTATATATGATGTCTTTTTCTCCTATTCACATTATAATAACAAATATAAATAAATAATCAGTGTTAAACTTAAAATAAAATAAAGACCCTAAAAGTATAATTTGTAAATAACTTAGAATATTGTTAATTATTACAATTCAGGTGCTTACCCTGGTTTATATCACAGTTGTTGTTTATGAAAACATATATTTATTATATTGTTATAAACAAAAACAAGCCGAAACAAAAACGCTGCACTAACTGAAAGGATCCCCAGGGTACAGGCTATAATATGGTACATAAAATGAATCCTAGGTTTTGGAGGTGACTGTAGAAGTAGCACCCACATTGAGGTGGGGATACACTATCTATCTGTTTTAACCCTCGTTCGCCAGTCTCACATAAAGAAATAAAATAAAGACATTAGGAGAGCGAGATGTAGGTGCTCAAGCTTACAACGCCCCACATTTATATCGCCCTTCACTGCATGCAGACAGTTGTGGGATGGTGACTGTTTTCCAAAGTAAAGAAGAAGAAATATAAATAAAACTTAAATGTAAAAAATAATAATTATAAGGTACTATCTTTCTTCGTCTGTTCAGTGTTTTATATGTATGTTGTAGAGTCTTTAAGATCTTAACGAATTTTCTTTCAGTTCATAAGACTTTACGAAACCCTGATTTGAAATAACGGCATTAAACTTCTGAGAGTATTTGTGAATATAAAACTTAATTCAGGAAGAGGCTAGTAGACTTTTAATACAATATGCATCTAACGTGTGGCACTATTTCGTATGGCTTACACGTGTATCACACTCGTACAGATACGAGATATTTCGATTAGTTGTTACCAGTCAATTAAAGAATGAGTTGAAAGAGCTGTAGACGTTTATTATGGGAATCGATACAACTATATAATAAATTCAACATTTTATTCTCCGCGAGTAAATACGAAGATAGTATCTAATACAATCCCCAGAAGACATTGATAAATAAAGATGTTTTCAGCATATAACGGCAATCTGGTCTGAAAAAAAAAATCATTCATGGTGGATCGTTACTGAAAAATAGAATAAACTTCTGGTATTCAAAGCAGCTAGTTTAGTTATCCGCGGCTAGTGTTCCAATTTCCATAATTTAACTCTATGTTTTCTTTATTTATACATTTGAATATTTTATGTTATTTGATCTTTGACCTTCTTTTACATTTTCTAAATAAAACCACTAATTACATGTTTTATATCAGAAAGGGATGTCTGTTCGCAACCAAAGGACAGTGGTCCCTGCTATGCATATATCCCACGGTATTACTACGACCGAAGTCAACAGAGGTGCGTTCCATTTATATATGGTGGTTGCAGGGGAAACGATAACAACTTTGAGACCATCGAAGAGTGTGAAAACCGATGTGAAAGACAAGGTATTACCACATCTCGCTCAAGAGTGGTCAGTTGCATTACTTAAAATTTGATGACACGTGTTAGAGCTCAATCTGATTTTTACTCTGAATCATGTGTGAAATGTTAGGAAACAAAATAGTAATGATAAACACGAATCACGTAGTGTATATATAACAAATATTTCACTTTTTAACAGTACAATTCAAGTTCATGTTTGGTTCTTTGCTAAATACTTTTACAACTAAACACGTAGT
The DNA here is from genome assembly GCF_004210375.1 of Tachypleus tridentatus. Taxonomy (NCBI): domain Eukaryota; kingdom Metazoa; phylum Arthropoda; class Merostomata; order Xiphosura; family Limulidae; genus Tachypleus; species Tachypleus tridentatus. The sequence continues at coordinate 52,805,170 of NC_134830.1, forward strand.
AGTGGTGGTTGCAGTCATCTTCTGGTTAAAAGCTGGTTTTCTTAGCAAGAGATTCTAGCATCCTCACTGGAGTGGAATTCTTCCCTGGAATAGGTAATATTTGTTGAATTTCGCGTAAATCTACTCGAGGGCTATCTGCGCTGGCCATCCCTAGTTTTGAAGTAATGGACTAGAGGAAAGGTCGCTCGCTAGTCAACATCACCCAACTCCAATAAATAGTGGGATTGACCGTGAGCTAAAAGGGCGAGAAAGTTGGATGAAAGAGAAAAACCAGCGACTTGCAGTTCGTGAACCGAGCACCCTAACCACTAGAATATGCCAGCCCACAATGGAAAGATAACATGTAAATCCTTCAACATCACATTCGTTTATACAGTGGTTGGTACTATTAGTAATGTTGTAGGTTTAAATAATGGTTGGTACTACTAATAGTGTTGTAGGTTTAGATAATGGTTGGTACTACTGGTGTTGTTGTAGGTTTGGGAAAATTGTTAGTAATAGTAATGGTGTTGTAGGTTTAGGTAATGGTTGGAACTACAAGTGGTATTGTAGGTTTAGACAATGGTTAATTACCACTAGGGAATAATGGCCATTTTCTGTTCTTTTATAACATAAGCAATTAAAAAGTAACACATACTATCTAGGAACAAAATTTGTGTTACATAGTATTATCTAAACCTACAACACCATTATTCCCTTCAAACTTTGCTTTTGTGACCTGGATAATAAAATTTAGAAATTAACCAATTTTCTATGTAAAAACGGGCAAATTTGCACATTTTCATTTACATAAGGTCTTAATAAAACAACATATGAGTCAAGATTTACAAATATTTTTACTAAAGTTATACAAAAATGAACAAATATATTTAGAAGTGAGTAGTTTTTCGAGATTTGCGACTGTAATGTAAATCACTTTCACGTATCAGCTCCCAAATATAATCTACCATCATGTTTTCGTTATACGGTCTTTGGTAGCGGCGTTCAAAGTCCAGTATATCTTGGTGGAAGCGCTCGCCTTGTTCCTCTGATATGCTCCCATGTACTCCTTGAATTTATTAAGATGAGCATCAAAGATATGGACTTTCAGGGACATCCTGCAGCTCATTTCGCCGTAGTTCTTCACCAGAGCCGAAACCAGTTCAACATAATTTTCGGCCTTGTAATATGCCCAAGAAGTCCCGAACCACTGCAACAAAGCTACCCCAAACTTATTTTTCCTTCCTACTGAGCTTCTTGGGGAATTCTGTGCACTCCAGGATCTTCTTTATTTGTGGTTCAACGAAGACACCAGGTTTGACCTTTGCCTCAGACAGCTTAGGGAAGAAGTAAGAAGTCTCGAAGGAACTTGAAAGCTGCAGACTCCTTATCAAGAGCTGTGACAAATTATTTCATAAGACCCAATTTTATGTGCAATGGTGGGAACAACACCTTCTGGAGGTCCACTAGTGACTCACACTTGACATTGTGTCTCCCCACAGAGAACTCGGTCCGTTGTGGCCAATGCTTCCTGTTATAGTGCACTGCGGTGTCCCTGATGTCCCAAAGGCAAAAATAACAGGGAAACTTGGTAAAGCCTCTTTGGATAAGTCTATGTATTCACTTAGGCAGCTAGAACAAATATATATGTAAAAACGGCTCGTTTGGGTTGAGAAAATTTTTTATGTAGAGGAGTGAACAACGTTTCGACCTTCTTCGGTCATCGTCAGGTTCTCAAAGAAAGAGAGAGGTAACTGACCGGAAGCTGACCACTAGAACAAAACTGAAGTGGTGAGTGGTAAGCTCCAGCATATATATATATATATATATTACTATGGAAAGTTCTGGAAACTTCTAAAAGTTTCTTGACAATTTTCATTAGTTCTGCAACATTCTAGAAAGTTCTTGAAAATTCTCTATCAGCTAGTCAGCACTGAATCTACCTGGAATGTTCTGGAAAATGGGTAAATTTGAAAATACCATTACCTAGATCACAAAAGCAAAGTTTGAAGAGAAAACAGGTCTTTTCTATTTACTTTAGGCATAAGCGATTGGGAAATAACACTTTTTGCCCAGGAACAAGAAAAAGTAAACATTTTGTTTCATAATATAATGGTTGGTACTACTAATAGTGCTGTAGGTTTAGATAATGGTTGATGCTGTTAGTGGTGATGTAGGTTTGGATAATGGTTGATGCTGTTAGTGGTGATGTAGGTTTGGATAATGGTTGGAGCTGTTAGTGGTGATGTAGGTTTGGATAATGGTTGATGCTGTTAGTGGTGATGTAGGTTTGGATAATGGTTGGAGCTGTTAGTGGTGATGTAGGTTCAGAAAATGGTTGGAGCTGTTAGTGGTGATGTAGGTTCAGAAAATGGTTGGTGCTGTTAGTGGTGTTGTAGGTTAGATAATGGCTGGTACTACTAGTGGTGTTGTAGGCTTAGATAATGGTTTGTAATACTAGTGGTGTTACAGGTTTAGGTAATGGTTGGTAATATTAGTGGTGTTGTAGGTTTAGGTAATGGTTGATAAAACTATTAATGTTGTATGTTTTACCTGAACAATGTTATATTATTATACAGTACTATGGGAGGAGTTAGCTGTTAGATTAAGAAAAAAGATCAAACATCCGTTTCCACAGGTTGTGACCAGATGTATTTAAAAAAACGTCTTAACGTCCGTTCGTCAGTCTCACATGAAGAAATCCATAAAGTCATCAAACGAAGTAGAAATTAGGACAGTTAGTTGTAAATACTCAAGCCCGCAATGTCCCACATCTATATCACCCTTTACTGCTCTTCAGCTACCACCTTGGGGGATAAGTGAGATAAACTTACCTCCTGAAGTTGGAATTCTATCCATCATTACAGTAGTAGAGCACTAATCAGTAACACAGAAAATAAATTATACCAGTATACACGTATCTATATAACATAGACACACACACATTTATATACACATACATATATATATATATATATATACTTTTATTAAAACTGATCACTTGATTGTTTTATTTCCTTTCTTTAAATAACCTTTCAGTACATTTTTTTCCACTTAAATTTGTATATGGAATCGTGAGTAACTAAGCAATAAGGGCAGGTGTACATTGTATACATAATTTAAATACAGTTTTATGTCAATTTTAACATTTGACATGAATTTTAGCTCTTGACTAATCCTATTACATACCTTTGCTCTCAAGACTTTAACGGTAATGACCACCCTCAGTAAGACAGCGGTAAATCTTCGTATTTACAACGCTAAAATTAGAGATTCAATCCCTTTACTATATAAAACCACAAACACTTGAACCGTAACAAATAATGATTACTAGGAAGTATAAATAAAGTAAACAGATCCAATGATACTAGTCTTAAAATTTAAGTTTATTTTTCTTTTATTCGTGAAATTCTCTTTATCAACGAATAGTAGGGTTGCGAGTTGAGTCCCTAACCACTAGGTTCCTCTGGTGACTCAGATGTAAGCTTTAGGGCTCAAATCGCTAAAATTCGCGGCTCAATTTCCCCAACCAACAAAGTGAACATAGCTTATTTTGCAGCCAAAAAAAAAACAACAACAACAAAAATCAAAACAAACAAAAGCAATTGCATGTTATTTTTCGTTTGGCTTTGTTTATATGAAGTTAAAGTTTCATTATTTGATGTATTGTAGATACAACATTTGTTATACCATAATTCATTTTATTTTTCTTGTGATTTCTAAATTAATTAAAAGCGTTAACTATAAAACATAATTGTTAATAACATTTCTTAGGTGTTGACATCTGTCGGTTACCCGTAAAACGTGGCCCTTGTCGTGCGTCGTTTCGACGATATTATTACGACTCAATTCATCAAAGGTGCCTGTCTTTCAAATATGGCGGGTGTCAGGGAAACGAAAACAACTTTAGAACCCATGAAGAATGTGAGGCTAGGTGTGGAAGAATACACGTATACTATTCTACTGAAAACCTTAATATTGGTGAGAATACATAAAATCCGTTACAGTAAAGTTGTTATCAGCAAACCATAACATTTGTAACTTTCTTAAAACATCTTTACGTTTATATATATATTAGCACAAGCACAACGTTCTTTTTCACAGCATACGCTGTTCTAAAAATGCGTGCGTGTTTTACTATTTCATACGCATGCGCTTATTCATGTCAACGGATGTAAACAAAAAGCTTATGTAATTATATACTTAAGTAGAAAATTTTATATAATAACATATCAAGATATTATTTTAAAATAGTATAACGTTAGGTCATAGAATCACATTATACGTCTACATACTGATTAGTATTAAATGCGATAATGATTAGGTGTGAGTAAACTAACGCAAAAATGTATATTATTTACGGTGTTAATTTATCTCTTTATCGAATGTAGACCATACTTGATAAAGGCTTAATTCATGTTAGGCCTAAGACAAGTGAACTTACAGATTTCTGTGTTTGCGATTAGAATTATTTTGCATTATCCTAGAAGTCTTGTGTTTAGAGAAGTACCATTGCAATAAATTCACTGATTTGACCGTAAATCTTTACGGGTCTTATCTGGTATATAAATGTTTCCTCATTCAAGTTTATGGTGATTATATGCACTATTTATAACCCATGTAGTGCGCTAGTAATGTATAGTAACGGTATACGAAGCGTGACAAGTTGGTTGTATGAAACACTAAAAGCACAATAACTTATTTAAACGGCTGAATTTAAGAACAAAAATGATCCAACATTATAAAAGTTCATCAAACATCAGTAGTTAAAAAGAAGTGTAAAAGGAAAAGCAGTGAGCAGTTCTATAATATTCTAATAGTAATGTTCTACCAATAACAAATTTACATTATCATATACACGATATTTATATATTTGCGGATCCAAGGGAACAAATGAGGTCATGACTCCCCGAACGAAAGAAAGTGAAAAAAACAAAACAAAAAGTTATGATCTTCTTACACCAAACAGCTGGTTTTTGGTATGATTTTTTTTACAATGTGAAATAATGTGAGAGTTTAGCATTGAAAGTGCATGAGATAATATTCGAGGAATTTTAAAGCGAATTTCTCTATTCTAGATAACACAAAAGCGCAGAGCTTCCGGAGTCGTCGATCTTGGACCCCATCAGGGACCTTAAGGCGAGCCTATAAGCCCCATGCTTTAGATGCTGGCACCTTCAGCGCCATATCTCCACAACTTTGGCATCTTTAAACAGTAACTGTGGAGCTGCTACTGTGTGATAAATATACCCTGATCAAATAAAATATGTATTAAATGTTCGTGAAGTATAGTGTTTACTGGATATACACTACACAAAGTGACAAAAGAATAATTAATATTTCTAATTTCAATATTACAACTTAGACAACAGAAAACTCTCACTCCCTCAGTAACTCAGTGGTAAACGTGAAGTCTCATAGCGCTAAAACTGGGTTTCGATTCCCGTGGTGGGGGACACTACAGCAAAGTTATTATGTATCTTTGTGTTTAAAAACAAAGGAAAAACCACTGATGAAATAATCTCAGTTACCTATCAGTTATCTGACATACAAATCATGCATTAACTCATAATTCATGTAAGTTTTATTTGTACTGTGTGTTTATGGCATAGTTGATAGGGCTATCTGTTCTTATTTTGAATTCCTAAGACAGAGTTAAGGCACCTAATCGATAGCATCATACCACCTACACTAAAGGAACGGCTGCCACTCTTATAACGCATTCACAGCTTAAGTGGATGGGTTATTTTTGGTATTTTACGGGTTTGAACCTGGCTCAATAGCTAAGAAATCCAGAGCTTCATTGTAAAGTCAATCCGTGTTCCCCCGTTATGTGATGTGATTTGAAATGCAAATCGTTGATCATCTGAGCTACGTCCTATAGACGTAGCTACTGTTACCTTACAGTTTTGTCTCAAATGTCACTTTCAAGTAATTCTTGTTTTTTAAAAACTCCATGTTGCTCGTGTGTAATAATTCAGTAAAACAAAAGTCGTGTATTACCATCGAATGAATAGAAACTAGCCAACCATACATGACAGACTGTTGGAAATTTACTTCAGTGTATTAAAACATCTTTTATACAACTTGAAACACTTCCAGACCAAAGGTACGGCTGCTCGGTCAACAGAACAATACAGATCAATATTTACATTAAAAGCAGATAATCACTACTTTTCGATACTAGTTTGCTCCAAACTTAGAATACCTATTCCGAAACTGAGTCAAATATTCGCAGCCGCAACAGGATACCGTGTCATTGTCTTATTAACACCTGTTCTAAGCACTTCCGTTCGATGAAAGTTTGCTCTTGCTGCTTGTGCAAACAACCTTCATAATGAAATTTGTATTTCACATCACATGACAATTCATCAGATGTCTGTATGCATCTCCGCATGGATTGCACAAACCTTCATATTAATTTTGGTGAAGATCCATCCACACCATGCGAAGTAGTTACATTAACATACAACAGACAGTATAGATTCCAATTATTTCGGGGTGTACAAACTAATATATCTTATTTATTAATTTATTTTAACCTCTTAGCAGGTGGCGACATCTGTCAGTTACCAAGAGAACATGGTCCTTGTCGTGAATCGTTGCAACACTACTACTACAACTCTACTCAACAAAGATGTTTATTATTTATTTATGGTGGATGTCGAGGAAACGCAAATAATTTCAGAACTCGAGAAGAGTGTGAAGTTAGGTGTGGACAAGAAAATCCTTTCACTTCTACCGAAGGTCCTACTATTGGTATGATTAAAGGTTCGAGACAAAAGATGGAATTCTTTTTGTATAATACTAATGCTACTAGCAAAACATACGTTTACCTTTTTTAGTTATTTAATATTCATCATCAACTTATTATTTTCAAGTCTTTGTCGAATTTCGTGCAGAGCTAATCGAGGGCTAGCTATTCGTATTTTCGAATCATAGATTGAAGGTAAGACTCGAGTTAGCACTACAATCCGCCAATACTTACACTACCCTTTACCAATAATTATTGTGATTGATTATAACATTATAAAGTCTTCATAGCTGAAGGAGAAAGCAAATTCGGCAACAGTTGTTGATCCCGCGACCCACAGATTGCGAATCGAACTCTCAAGTTACCAGACCATAACAGGTTTTTTATTCCTAACAAGTTCCTGTGCATAATCTTATATTTCATTTTTGTTTCGTTGTTTATTTTGTGGGAAATCATAGTTCATTTTTGTCACTTTTTCGTTTTATTACATAAAACACGTTTTATATAAAGTGGTTTATTAAATATTCTGTCTAATGTATTTGTTTTTAACTTTTCCCAAGTTATTATTGTATTTCACCCCCACCCTCTCTCCTATGGCTTAAAATATGAGTCTCCCAGTTTGGAACGATGAAAAATTTCGATACCCGTGGTGAGCAGAGCACTAATAGTCCACCGTTGTGGGCTTGTGTTTAATAACAAATATGTATCGTTTTAAAAACATTTCAGCATGTCCTTTGAACATTGCACTCCCCAATGGGTTAACAGTATGTTTTCGGGCTAACAATAGTAGAATATGGTGTAAGATTCCTCGAAGTGGACAGAGCGCAAATAGTCCATTGCGTAGCTTTGCGCAAAAAACAACAACAAACAAACAAAACAGGAAAACAAAACAAACTAACTACGTGTGTAAGTCTCATAGTTTTCAACAGGAAAACGAAACAAACTAACTATGTGTGTAAGTCTCATAGTTTTTAACAGGAAAACAAAACAAACTAACTACGTGTGTAAGTCTCATAGTTTTCAACAGGAAAACAAAACAAACTAACTACGTGTGTAAGTCTCATAGTTTTCAACAGGAAAACAAAACAAACTAACTACGTGTGTAAGTCTCATAGATTTCAACACGTGTGGTCTGTTTTCAGTGAACATGCTTGATTTTATTCTACAACACCACATTTAATGATTCATAAAGTTGTTCTAAGGTGTATTTTTAATCTCTTAATTTGGATGCTAGCTAGAAAACACACGAGGTTAAATTAGTCCAATAATACCCAAAATCTTCTGAAATATAGTGATCGAAAGACTTTGCGAAGCATCGAGAAACAAGGTAGCATTATAAATACTAGAAGTGAGTCAATCAGTTTTGTTTTGGTTTGGTTTATTTTGAATTTCGCGCAAAGCTACACGAGGGCTATCCGAGCTAGCCGTCCCTAATTTAGCGGTTTAAGACAAAAGGGAAGACAGCTAGTCATCACCACCCACCGTCAACTCTTGGGCTACTCTTTTATCAACGAATAATGGGATTGACCGTCACATATAACGCCCCCACGGCTGAAAGGGCAAGCATGTTTGGTGTGACTGGGATTCGAACCCGTATTAAGTTTTGTTCAGCGAGTTATCTGGATCGGTTATTTGTATATACTCAATCGATTAACCGTGAAATTATATAAGTTTGTTTTTTAATTCGTTATTCGTAGTGCAATTAGCGAGGCATTACCGTTTGAACCTCGTTTGTTAAGGTACAAAAAATATATGTGAAGTTGGCTTGTAGAAACGTTATGGAAGAAATAAACTAATGTTTTATCGTTATGGGACTGGACTTGTATTTGTTTTCACCAAATAGCTAAAAAACAAAAAAAATGATCCACCAAAAGAACAAAATATTCAGTCGTCAAGTCTTTTGTCTAATTTCACTACTCTGATAGCTAACACCAACGTAATATATTTTGGTTTATTTGTTAATTGTTAAACACAAAAGTAAACAATGAGTTATTTATGCTGTGGCTGCCACGGGTATCGAAAACCGATTTTTAATGTTGTAAGCAAGAATACTAAGTGCCAAGTTAGTGGAATACATTGACTCTTATTTGACACTAACCTATCAATCTAACGCTTCCTTTTAATATTAAGTAAATGAATTCAGTTTAACGAATTTAGTTTGATACAAGGGTATTATTGTTAACTCTCAAAACAACTACAGTAAGAAACGTTTAACAGGCATGCTCAGAGTCCTTAGTGAATTTCCGGTATAAAAACGAATTGCGCCCCCTGGTTTGAAAACCATGACTGTGATGTATATATCGGTTAACTTTTTATTTAAAATGTGACTAAAGTGATTTACTTCTAAATTTCCAAAGTGAAATGGTAAGTGAATAATTTAATTTATTTTTATTAGTATTTTTCTAAGATTAAAATAGAGCATAGCTGATTCTTATTTTAGATTAATGAAAGGATATATTTTTCTCTCCATACTTATAATTCTATTATGCAAAAACTCAAGATAATATTGCGCATGCGTTGTTATTGGTATTTTCTTTTATAAATTTTGAAGTGCACGTTTTGTATTAAAACATCATTTAATTTAATGAATATACGAATTCATAATATGTATTTATTATTTTCATAATATACGAATTCATAATGTGTATTTATTATTTTCATAATTTACTAGTACTTTGAGGATTATTCCCTTATTTCAGAATTGTCCATTTATTTGCAGAACACTGTTCGTAGGCTTTTGGCTTTTAGTTGAAAAACGTATTTAAGTGTCAACAGGAAGTACTCGTATGATACTTTAATATGTATGTTGAAAGAAGTGTTGACTGTTTTATACTTCGTTAAAACAGTATAATTAAATCTAAAGTTGTTGTGTTTTCGTATACTTCGTGTATTATTTTTTTATAATTGTCAAAACTTATGCACAAATCTGCTTATAAAAGTGAAACATAGTTATTTTTATATGATGCAGACGTGTTATGTATCTTTTCACCATGGGTAGATGATTAGGCATTTTCTTTAACTTTATAGGTGAGAACATCTGTCAGTTACCAAGAGAACGTGGTTCTTGTGATGGATCATTACAACGGTATTACTACAGCGCAACACAGAAAAGATGCTTGTTATTCATATATGGTGGGTGCGGAGGGAACAGAAATAATTTCGGCTCTCGAGAAGAATGTGAGGCTATATGTGTGCGAGAACGTAAATGTACGTCACTAAATTTAATTTGTATTTAAGGTATCCTAACAATGTGGATAACATTTCTTTACTTACATAGACTACCATATGTAACCACAGCTCGCAATTCGTTCTGCAGATCTACTGGATGCACGTTGTCGGTAAAGGTGTTCGGGCAACATTAACTGTCACTTTGATTTGGCATTTGTTTGTTCAAGGCAATACAATGGGTTGTCCAAGCTGTGTTAACTCGTCGTTGATGAACTGACTCGCTTGATGTCCGCTTCATGTAGTAAAATTTAAGTAACTGACCAATTAAAACCACTTGTCCAATTCTTTATAGATTAAAATTCGACTTATGAATTCCACGTGAGATCATTTTCCAACGACTTGTGACACCAGACAGATAGACGATTGATTTGGTTTGAATTTCGCGCAAAGTTACACGAGGGCTCTCTGCGTTAGCCATCCCTAATTTAGCAGTATAATACTAGAAGAAATACAGCGAGTCATCACCACCCACAACCAACTCTTGGGCTAATCTCTTACCAACGAATAGTAGGATTGGCCGTTAAATTATAACGCCCTTACGGCTGAAAGGGCGAGCATGTTTGGTGTAACGGGGATTTGAACCCGCCTCCCTCAGATTATGAGTCAAGTGCCTTAACCACTTGGCCATACTGTTTTATGTATATTAGGGTGCGTCAAAAAACAAAAAGTTGTGACACTCAGTCGCTCGCTTATAATTTGATTCCATTCAATGAAATAAATATGCTAGCGTAAAAATCAATCCAATACATTAATATTTAGGGGTTGCGCAATGCGCACAAAATAACAACGTGCTTCCGGAACAAAACGAAAAGTTGGCATTAGTGAAAGGCTAGCTTCGGCTTTAGACAGAACCCAGATCAGTGACCGAAAAGCCGCGCAAATTTTGCTTCCTTTTGCAGCTCATATTGGACATAATATCGAGGATCTTGCCATTAGCCCAAGTTCCATAAGGAGGAAACGAATTACTAACCGTACTCTTTTAGCAGCTGAATTGAAGGAAAGTTTTTCTCCAAACGTTCCTTTGACATTACATTGGGATGGTAAGCTGATGCCTGACTTGGTTGGCAGAGAGAAGATCGAACGTTTGGCAATTTTAATTTCAGGTGAAGGTGTAGAGAAGATTCTTTCAGTGCCCAAGATTGATAGTGGGGATGCAAATTCAGTAGCTTCTGAGATCGGATCAGTTTTAGTAGAATGGAATGTAAAAGACAGAATTAAATCGCTTTGCTTTGACACCACGGCGACCAATACAGGATCCAAATCTTGCGTCTGTCTGAAGATTGAAATGTTACTTGAACGTGAGCTCTTGCACCTTGCCTGTAGACATCACATTTTGGAGATTCTTCTGAGCGCTGTATTCTCTACTCTCGTGATAGAGACATCAAAAAGTCCAGATATTACTTTGTTTTTAAACTTTAGAGATTGTTGGCCTAAAATTAATAAAACTAAGTACATAACAGCAGTAGAAGCAATGCCACTCCGAATACAGCCTTGGAAGGATGATATTATTCAATTTTGTCAGAATCTCCTTCACTCTCATCAACCACGGGACGATTATAAAGAGCTCTTGGAATTAGCTGTCATTTTTCTTGGATCTCTTCCACACGGACGTTCTTCAGCTTCTTTCCGTACTTCTGGTGCTGTACATCGTGCACGATGGATGGCTCGAGCGATATATTCTCTAAAAATTTGGATGTTCCAAGAGGAGTTTGGTAGACTGCAACCACGGCCTGCTTCATCTCGTGTTTCATTTGACGTACATTTCTGCAGCAAACTTGACGATTTGTGTGTCTTTATAACTAAACATTACTTGCTCTCATGGTTTACAGCTAAGGATGCTTTCGTGGCAGCTCGAAGGGACCTTACACTACTCAAGGAACTTACATTGCATGAAAATCATATGATTAAGGAAGTTGGTACAAAGGCAATGAATCGGCATTTATGGTATTTATCTGAGGTTGCAGTTGGGCTTGCGCCCTTTGATGACGGTGTAACGAATAGCGACAAACTCAAGATGGTCTCAAATATGAATACCGTGAAAGGATCTCCTAGGCCAACTCCACGTTTAACAGTTGATGCTGCAAGCAATGCTGTTTCTAGAAAACGTTCAGATTTTTTTACCTCGGCAACGAAGAAAATTTTCTACCATCTGGATATCTGGATATTAGTAGCGCATTTTTATCATTACCACCGAAAGAGTGGAGCGCCTCCGAAGAGTACAAACAAGGAAAGGACAGAGTAAAGAAACTTTTTGTGACAAATGACGCAGCTGAAAGAGGAGTAGCTTTAATTCAACAGTTTACATCAAAGGGCCGCACCAAGAACGAAGATCAATTTCAGTATATGATTCAGGTGGCAGAAGAACATCGGCGAACATAATGCGAAGGGGGCAGGCAAGATAAAACTTCAATGAAATAAATTTTTCTTTCAAGTTTTTATGTTTTTGCTAATTGTATAATCAATAAATATTAAATAATTTCTCTAAATAATTTAATTACCATTAACAATGTAACGTAGGGTAAATTTAAGGAAAATAGTGAACTTTCCGAGGGATGCGCGACCCCTAAATACTTCGCGATTTAAATGAAACTTTGTCTATGTTCTTTTCTCATGCAGTGGCACAACTGAGCAACTGAGCAAAAAAATTGGGACATTTTAATTTTTATCCTTTATCCGCTGACGCACCCTAAATTATATATATATGTGTGTTTAGGGTATTTTGCATTATTTACGCCTTACGCTTTTCATCTTTGTTTATTAAAACTTCGATCTTTAATTCTTTAGAAAAATTATATTTCTTTTTCGGGATTTTCTTTTTGTTAACTGACATAACATTATTTAATTTAACTGAAAGCTTGTATGGCTATATCTTACAGTTGACCGCCTCTTTGTATTTCAGTGTTAATAATGCTAAAACTTGAAATTCAGTCTTTGCGATAGGTGCAAAATATATAGCCCATTTTCCATCTTTGTGTCCTAAACACAGTTGAAAAGAAGAAATAAAATATTAAAATTACGGATTTGAATAATACTTTTTTATTGAATATCAAATAAAAAACTGAAATCAGTGAAATGTGTCTATATATTTCGATGTTTAGTAAGCTTTATCAAGTTTTCATGGAGTGAAGTTATTCGAATACTCTTGTGTGGTCAGCCGTACTTGATAAAGTTGTAATTAATTATTATTTGTTTGGTAAACTGTAGGTAGAGCCATCTGTCGATTACCGAGTGAACATGGTCTATGTCGCGATTCCTTACAGCGGTACTATTATAGTTCAAGCCAGCAAAGATGTTTACCGTTCATATATGGCGGGTGTGGAGGAAATTCGAACAATTTTGGTACTCGAGAAGAGTGTGAAACTAGGTGCGGGCAAGACTATTCCACAGAAGACCCCAATATTGGTACAGTTGTCGTTTGAAAATTAGAAACATGTAAAACAATTCATTGTAAAGTCTCTTTTGGTAAAGTTGTTTATACTATTCCCATAATTTTGACAACGCTAGTATGTAGATGAATGTTTTTATTAGTGTTTTTTTCTCTGCCATTCACATCTCTCCCAGTTGTTTAGTTGTAAGGTTTAATGTTTATAACGTTAAAATCCAAGATTCGATCATCAAAGAGTGCAGAACGTAAATATTTATGTAGTTTCTTCCATTAATAATAAACAATTTTTATCTATATTTATTTTCCCTATTTCCTTGAATTACTCTGTAGGGTTAAGTTTATTTGGTTTTTTTTTCACGTATTTTTTTTTCGTTTTGGAAGCTTAAAATTACGATATTAAAATTTTTCTCGCAATTTTCTCATTATACACATGATCATCTATCTGACATGTGTATTATTTAATGCTAGTGTATGGCTTGTCTATCGGTTATTAAGAGAAGATTGTTATTGTCGTGAATCGTTAAAACTACTATTACAACCCAAATCAACAAAGATGTTTATTCATTTATGGGGGACGTTAAGCTAGGTGTGGACTGGAATATTCGTTCTTTTCTACTGAAGATTCTTATGGTGGCATGACTGAAGGTTGAAAACAAAGATTAGATACTTTAGTATAATATTAGTGATATTAAGTTACTGTGTATGTGGGTTTAGATATGGTGAAGTCAGTTCTTTCCACATAAAAATAACTGGGCATCCTACGTTTATTCTCATGGTAATTCTTACGTTTGTCAAGCCTTTTAGCCCTCCTACCCCCAACTCTTGCAGTTGTGGCGGGTACTGGGAGGGGACGTACTTACATTACTATGTATCGTCACAGCAGGATGCTGTTAAAACCTCCATTGTTTAACGACTACATTCTGTGGCATATTTAGATAGGGGCTTGAGGGGGCTCAGCCCCAAGGTTCATAGTCTTAATAGGAGCTCATTGATAATTTTATTCTATGTAAAATTACATGGATGTAGGGCCCACAAAAAAATTATTAGCCTCTGGGCCAACACAATCTTAAGTCTGCCACTGACTGTGTAAAAACCTTCTTTTCTTTTCAGCGAAAGTAAAACGAAATATATAATATGCGGTGTAGAGGTCTAATGGATTTCTCGATTCACCGCATCCTCTGCTACAAGCTGGGGTTTTGCTTATTGAAGACTTATCAGTACAGCTTGGGTCAGTATAAAAATAAAAAGTCGTAGGCCTTTAAGTCGCAGATGATATTTTCAATTTTACCTCTGATAGAAAGAAGATAGATTTGTAACAGATCCATCATCTTTATACAGTTAGTCCACTGTAAAATACTGACACCTATATCAACTTTGGCTACTACATTGCGAGTTAAAATGGACTTCAATGCTCCATAATTGTTAGAACACCATATTGTTTTATTCCCTTTCCTACTTAGGCAAATGTACTTATATCATTTGTAAGTCAAAGGTTTACCGGTGTTAGTTTTTCTCAGTTAGATTTCATGACATTCTGTTTACATTATAAAAGTTGCAATAATTCAGGTAAACGTTTTTAATTCTCAACTTTAATTACTCTGGTGTTGCTTGTGTTTTATTTTATTATACGTTCTGTTTTAGATCTGGCAATTTTATTCTTAGGTGTCTGTGTGTGTGTGTGTTATAATGAGGTCGGTCCTACTAGTTACCGGTAAAAACTAGCCCAAGAGTTAGTGGTAATTGTTGCTTACTACTTACCTTTTTATAGTCTCTCACTAAGGGCGACTAGTGCATATAGCCCTTGACCAACTTTGTGAACATTTCAGTCAGTAATAAACCTTCATTTTATGAACTTAATGTTTTTAATATTAAATTTTATTTAAATGTATTACTCTGTAAATAATTTCAAAAACTGATTAAAATTACTTCCCGAATTTAGTAAAACTGTAAGAATAAAAACGCTTTAAATTATTAAGATCGAGGTAGTAGTTAATATGTTTAATTAATAAGACGGGTGAAAGTATATATTTTGTAAAAACTGTAAACAAAACTGAGTTATAAGTTCAAATCTTCATTGATTTATAGGTCGCGACATCTGTAAAATACCATGGTAACCTGAACTTTGTTGCTAATCATCTCAGCTTACTATAACAGTTTTTTTAACATATACTGATAAAAATGCTTCCCGGTGGCTCAGCGTAAAGTCTATAGGCTTCGAAATCTCTGTCGGTGTTTGGGTAAGAAATGTTCATACCCTGGATGGTCAGGTTCTCTATGACCTCTTCCTCCTCCCCGTACTTATGTTCTTGATGGATTGGTATTTATAATTGTAGAACTGAATATTATTTTGATCCTTTTCAGGGCAATGTCCATATATTGTGGCTCATATATAGTGGTTATTTTATTCTATCAGCAGAATGTCAAGTTTGTTGGTGGCATTTTTTTATTGTTTAACACACACACACACACACACACACACACACACACACACACATATATATAATTTTTATTTTTTATTTTATTATTATTATTATTTATTTTTTCATTATTATTCAAAATATATATATATATATTTTTTTTTTTTATATTTAAAATATAAATTAACTGGAGAGAGATATTTAGGACTAGCTTCGTCATGTATGAGGTACCTGTCTAGTTCGCATAGTAATTCATTTTTCATCCAATTCTTATTAAAGTACATTATTGTACTATGTAGGAGTCTATCTGGTATGGTTGGTATGTTCGAGTATTTGTGAATGAATTTAGATGATGTTGATCTCGGGACTCTGTATGCTGTTGTGAGAAGTGTGTTTTGTATTGTTTGTAGTTTGGTTTTGATTGTTTTATTACTTACAGTTACCCATGCTGGAGCTGCATAGTCAATTACTGGTCTTATATATGTTTTGTATATTTTCAAAATGTTATCTGTAGATGCTCCACTGTGTTAACCAGTTAGACTCCTAACATAGTTGGTTCTTCGCCAAATTTTATTTTTAATTTCGTTGACATGATTGATCCAAGTTAATTTTGAATCATAAGTCAGACCTAAAAATTTTGATGATTGGGTAATCTGGAGTAGAGTGCCATTCATATATATTTCTAGCTGTTGTTTTCTGTGTTTTGTCGATTTCGTAAAGAGTACCAGCTGAGTTTTTGCTGTATTTATTTTAATTCTATATTTTTATTGTTATTATTATTTATATATTTTTATTTATTTTTATATTTAAAATATAAATTAACTGGAGAGAGATATTTAGGACTAGCTTCATCATGTATGAGGTACCTGTCTAGTTCGCATAGTAATTCGTTTTTCATCCAATTCTTATTAAAGTACATTATTGTACTATGTAGGAGTCTATCTGGTATGGTTGGTATGTTCGAGTATTTGTGAATGAACTGAGATGATATAGTTCTTGGAACTCTGTATGCAGTTGTGAGTCTATAGGCTTGAAATGCTAAAAATCGTGTTTCGAAATTGCGCCTAAAAACAACGTAATATAAATTCTATATTTCTCTTTTTAGGTGGCGACATCTGTAGGTTACCGAGAGAACATGGCCCTTGCCAAGAGTCGTTTCAACGATACTACTATAGTCCAAGCCAGCAGCAATGTTTATCTTTCATATACGGCGGATGTGGTGGAAATAAGAACAATTTTGTAACTCGAGAAGAATGTGTGGCTAGATGTGGAGGAGGAGATAGCTATTTATCACCTGGGGCTCCTAACATTGGTATGGCCGTACACCTTAGTACTGTACTGCTTTTAGTAACAAAATATATTCAACCGTTATTGCTAGGGTGTATAGTTTATAAAATAAGTATAATTTAGATAATCAGACCCATTTGGTAAATATGAAGTACACACGTCTAATTAAAAATGATCATATTTGAGACGTATTTTCTTACCAAAAATAGGCATGAAATTACATTGTAAATATTTTTTTTTGGTTGTTTTTCGTTTAAGACTTAATCAAAAATGTCCGTAGCTTATGACTTATGAAGCATATTTTGTATTGTGTACATTTGATTTTCATATAGATAAGAGTGTAATGAAATATATTTTTGTCAGTTTGCGGAAGGCTTTGAAAGACGAAAGGATTATTTAATTATTCGTTGTTCTAATTGTTAAAGTGGATGGAAATACTTTTCAAATTTGGTTATAGTTTGAAACAGTAATCGGATATTGAAAATGTTTTTTAATATGTCAGTTACCATGGTGCTTAGAATTAATTTTGTTTGTCGTTTTAAAACCAAATTAATTTTAATTTTGACTCGTAAAAAAATCTTATTTGAGATTGTAAACTACAGGTTTGATACTCTCTGATGATACCTTTATATTTTCAAAGGGAAATCGTTTTAATTCTTTCACTTTCATATAACTTAGAAAATTACGTAATTATTATTATACTTAGTTTGATTTTATTTTGAATACATATTAGAATACCATTTATTTCAAAAATGAAGTTTCTATCCGTTTTTCTTTTTATTTTGTGATTTTAAAATTGGACTAATATTTTTATTGTGGCTCACAACACCTAGTTTAACTAAAACCAGAGGTTATATTTTTTATAGGGCAGTAATAGTTTAAATGAAAATTATGTTGTTCTTGGTTGGAAACCTTTTATAGCGTTTTCAGCGTAGAGTGAATTAAGGCAAGTTCACCCTTTATTGAAAATCTACATTTATAAAGGAAATAACGTTTCGTCTGAGTTTAGTATTTTAAAAACAGTAAGTTTAATGTTAAGCCTAGACATTAGGCTTGCTATACCTTCCTATTTTAGGTCACTTTCAGATATGCTATTATCATCATGATTTCTGTGTAAACCTAAACTACGTCTAATTCGATCGGAAACTTTCAAATAATGTTTCCTGTTTGAAGGTATTTTTATATAATAATGTGGAAACCTAGTTCAAGAATAAACCAGGGCAGAGATGAAAAGTGAACTTTTTTTTGCTAGTTCGTTTACTGTAGATTATAATTATATTGATTACAATATTAAGTGTTTAAACACTGAATGCTAATAAAATTGTTGAGTCTCTCCTGCTGGGATAGCGGTAAGTCTACGAATTTAGAACTCTAAGACCAGAGGTTCGATCTCCTTCGGTGGACCCATCAGATAGCCTATTATGGCTTTGCTATAAGGGAAAAAAACACAACAGATTGTTGAGAGCTATAGGCATGCCTGTATATCAAATTACAATTTACAATTCATCATACAAACATGGAAATTTAGGGAATTGTTGCAAAATATTGATAATGAAAACATAACATTGGATCTACTTCTCACGGCGCCTGTGTTTTATATATCAGTGTTATTTGACCACAGATCTGTACCGGTTCGTGGGATTTCATGAAAACAAAAACGGATAGAACATTCATATGAAAATCGTAATGAGTTTTTATTGTATTTGCATTTCAGTGATTCGCGACAATTTATAAGGGCAGCGAGTTGATACTTGGTGTTGATTTGGTTGTAAAAACGCTATATCAATCAGTGCAGAGCCGTATACTCAGTCATTTTTGTGCCCTGGACAAGTTTTCAGTTTCACATAAACCGTGCATATTGTTTAAAATATGCTGGCGCAGGCGCACACTTGTCGGTTACTAAAAGTCAAACCGAATGATAAACGTTGTTGATCGGTAATAGAGTATTAACACAATCTTGGTGTTATAGTCATGATAAATTGAAATTAGCTGGGGCGCTACACTTTATTCCTATCTATTGTTTGTTTGCAATTAAGCACAAAGCTACACAGTGGGCTATCTCTGCTCTGCTCACCACGGTTATCGAAATCCGTTTCCTAGCAGTGCAAGTCCGCAGACATCCCACTGTGCCTCAGGGGGTCATCTCTGTTTAAAAATTCATTGAAATATGTAACATAATCTACATAAATGATCTCCAAAGTATATTTTTATAGTTTCCTTAGAGTTACAAAATATACATTTACGGATATGTATATATATGGGTTATATCTATGTTATTAAAAATTTAATTATGCTGATTAGCAGTTTTAAAATTCCTTTATGCCATAATTTACGCAGATTTATGTACATAAATACATCGTGAATAAAACTTGAGTTTTACATCTGTGGTTGTTTGCTTTTAGTAAAGTACTAAATCTATCTTCGATAGTTGAACACACATGCATGTGCGCGTATGCATTCAAAATGAACGCAAAAACTTGACACGTGATTTGTATGTTACTACGGAGAGAACGTTTTCAGAGGTGTTCACAGGACTGTGAAAAAGTAACTTAATAAAGCTGGTAAGGTTATTATATTATGTGCAAATGATACCATGTTTTGTATTCTCAAGACGACTGGTATAGGTGTTAGCACTTTGATTAAAATAAAATTTTGATACCTGTACCAACCGTCTTGAGAGTACATTTCTACTTCACGTGTGCTTCTCGTCATCACGAGCAACCGTGTTTTAATCACGTGTGAGAAACTGCAATTGAATTCTCTATGAAAATATAAACTTTTAACAACTATTTTAATTTAAAACGTTTTGTTCTTGTTGTGGGTAATGCTTATAGGGTTAATGAACTTAAATTAACCAATAACCTTCATTAACCCTCTGATAACGGTGAGTAAAACACCATTAGGAAACTAGTTTCCAGTTAGATTTCTGACAACATTCTAACAATAGTGAAGTGACGAAACACGATATAAACCCTGTGAAAATGATGATCAGTCGTTCTGATCAATTCATCAATTTTGGGTTTTATAGATTCCAGCTGTAGAAGTGAACAGTAAAAACACATTTTAAAATGTTTATATTTGTGAAACAAATGTAATATAATTAACAAGTGCGATTTCTTGAAATTTCAAAGAACAAAGTAACTAATTAATAACCTCCCAGTGGCACAGCAGCATGTCTGCGGGCTCACAGCGCTAAAAACCGGGTTTCGATACCCGTAGTGGGCATTGCTCAGATAGCTCAGCGTGTACTTTTGTGCTTAATTCTAAACAAACAAACTAATTAATAGAGGTTATTCCAAGTTCAGTGTCACAACCGAGTTAGTAGCGAGCCAATATATGTGTTCAGATATAACATGCTATCGAAGTTCGAACAAAGAGTGTAACACATGGGACCGATTTTATGAAACTTTACGTATTTTTACCTGTTGTGCAAGTAGTTTAATTATAGAAAGTAGCGCCTCTTGTGTCTGTAGTACCCAGCCATATTGACGAGCTTTGGCGCTGGACGAGAGGCTTCGTCACCACTGGAAATGGTAGGTAAACTATTGTTCACCGACATATTCTTGTACAATGTTCTCTACCTCCTCTCTTAAGGTATATAGTGTTGTTAGCCTTGTTTTTAATCAATCTCATTTCTCTGATGAAACAGACCCCGTTGGTACGGCTGTAAGTCTACGGATTTGCAACGCTAAAATCAGGTAGACTTAGCAAATGGCCCGAGGTGGCTTTGTTATAAGAAAACACACACTGTTGAAGTGATAGGTGTTTTGTTTTCAGCGACGTTATGAGATTGTATGGTATTTTAGTCAAGGAAAACATTTCCTACAATGTGTTTATTATTGTTTTATTTCCAATGTTCAGCCAACCTATTTTCGAAATTACTGAAGATGTATGATGTATTATATAAGAAAGAAACAATTATTAGTTATCTGTGTGTGTCACATTGGAAATAAACTTCCATAACCATATGAACTGAAATCCCAGCACTCGTCACGAACCGTCTCCTAGCAACCAGAAACTTTTGCACTTGTAACAGACTAACTTTCACGTGGCAACCAGAAGTTTTCACACGTGGAATAAGTGTTTTCGGCCTACTCCTGAAGTAGGCTGTTTTCTGAATGCACGTATCTCACTCTGATGTTTACAGAAGGGTTTCTGCAACGTGATCTTCTGAAGATTATGTATGTCGTAACCGCTTGTACAGAGAGCGCCGTCCACAGTGACTTTAGCACCTATTTATCGTATTCTTTCAGTACAAAGTTATACAACATGATATCTTCGCATAGCTCTCATCAGTTTTGAGCTGTTAAGGTTTTACAACTGGTAAAACCTTAGGAACAAAGAATAACAGTCTGTAATGTGATGTTAGTATAAGTTAGAACTGGTAAAACCTCAGAAACAAAGAACAATGGTCTGTAATGTGATGTTAGTGTGAATTACAACTGGTAAAACTTCAGAAACAAATAACAATGTAGAGTCTAATTAGGAACAAACATCTCGTCACATACGGTCAGAGTCGCTGCACATTGAATCACTTTGTTAGTCAAATCACAACGACTAAAACAACCAAAGTTTTAGTTTACACCAACACCAGTTTTAGTTTCCGACATCGGTATTGAAGTTTATAACGCATTGTTTAGTCGGATTAGACATCTCGCTATCGCGACTACACGTAAGCAGTTTATTTTACATCCAGAAACCCAGGTTTCTGAACGCCGCGATATAATGTACACAACTTGTATAATTCAGACATTTCAAAGAGACATGCTGCGTAGACTGCTGTTTTTTTATTCATCTGTAGCAGTTTGTTCAGATATAGAGGGTTTCTCATTTTACAAGTCCAGTCGTAGCTACTGGAAGATTGTATGATAGCTAGCCAGCCACTAAAAGATCAACCTATGAGACGAAATTTGTCCTCCAGAATAACTAGTTTATATCGCTACTAATGACGTCTTTTAGTATCACTGTACATCCGTTCTTGGTGTTTGGAAACGATATAATGACGTCGTATTTCTGTCAGTAATGCGTTTACAGACTCGCTTGTTTCAGTATCATATCATATTGTTTTGAATAGGTGTAGGATGGTTTTGTGGGTAAGGCAATCGACACGCAACCTGTAGATCACGATTTATTAGGACGATTGGTATGGGTATTAATAATTTTACCAAAATAAATGATTTGTTAACTTGAAGATGACCTAAGAAGGACCAGACGTTGTTCTCTGCTGTATTTTGGTAAAAGTGTTAATACCCATACCAGCCGTCTTGATATACATTTTTACTTCAAGTGGGTTTCTCGTCATCACGAGATCACGAGTTCGAATTCCGTCACTAAGTATGACCTTTTAGTCATGAGGGCATTGTAATGTAAAGACCAATTCTACTTTTCGTTGAGTAATAAAATAGCCCAAGAGTTATCGGTGTTGACTAGCTAGCTTCCTTTCCACCCACACTATCACTTCTATATTAGAGATGGCTACTTCTGATAGCCCTCGAGTAGCTTTTAAACGAAATCCAGCAAATAAACTCGAATAACGTTTCCTTTCTTTTTGTCCATCCTCTGGATATTCTTGAAGATATGCAAAGTTTATGAACAGAGTGTCATAGATTATTTTATTATTTCACAGGAATAACCAGTGGTTAATTTCTAAGACGATTTTTGTATTTTCCTTCAAGGCCCTGTATTTTGCAGCCTTCCCGCTGTGCGAGGAACGTGTTCAGGCTTATTCTACCACTTTTATTTTGATCCCAATGAAAGAAGGTGTTTGACGTTTGAATACAGTGGTTGTGGTGGTAATAAGAACAACTTCTACACTCTTGAGGACTGCAGAAGGGTGTGTCTTAGAAGTGAACCACCCGAGGGAAGTTATACTGTTGGTGAGGAGGTTATATATTCAGTTATATAGACTGTTTTACATAATGTGTTGGTTGTTTCTTGCGGTTATATTTATTTTAAGTGTATTTGTTGTCATAGCTACAGGAAAACATCGAACTTTAGTGTTTATTTTCTCCTGATTATTTTTAGGGCTACTTTTATTTTAAAGCATACTTATTATCACAAAACTACAGGAAAACATTTAAATTTAGTTTCCCATTTATCACTGAGTAACTGAGTGGTAAGTTTCTTCATAAAGTTACATGAAGCAAGACTGAAACGTATGTTGAAAGCACCAGCTGTCAGCTTAACCTTTCAGAGAAAATAAAACATTTAAAATCTTGTTGATGCTATGACGCAATTTAAATAAATTGTGTTTACAGAGCACGCTTATATACATGATTATAGATACATACGTAGTTGAAATAACATTGTATTTCCAACATATCCCAAATAAAATGTTTTTTTTTGCTGAGGCTGATATACGCGTACAAATTGTATATAGACATATAAATTGTATGTGCATGCAGCACTCTGTTTTCTTATTTCCAATTTTATTGCATATCTTACTAAAAAATGACAAATTAGTGTTAAAGAAAAAATGTTGGATGAGTACGAATTGAAATCAGACTTGTAAATTTATTAAGAACGATTAGGCTAGGCTTTTGTTATATATTGTTTGTTTTGTTCCATTGAGGCGTAGAATCATATAAAGCTGACAAAAATGCTCATGTTTCTGGCTTTAGTGTGTGTGTGTGTGTGTGTGTGTGTTAGAATTTGAGATAATTATTGATCTTTTCTCCAGGTCCAGTATTTTGTTCGCTACCACAAGATGCGGGTTTCTGTACTGGCAACTTCATTCGCTACTATTACGACACCTCTCGGCAAGGATGTGAACCTTTTACATATGGCGGTTGCGGAGGGAATGAAAACAACTTTAAGACTAAACAATTATGCGAGAGCACGTGTATACCTAAACCAGCCGTTTGAAGTAGGTCTAACTGTTCGAAAAAACTTATATTTTGTTTCGTGGTTTTTGATAGATTATTGTAGTAGTTTTCACAGTTTTGTGTGAGTTGTCTAATATTACTAAATATTTTATAACATTTACGAAGGTTTGTTTGTTTTGAATTTTGCGCAAAGCTACTCGAGGGCTATCTGCGCTAGCCGTTCCTAATTTAGCAGTGTAAGAGTAGTTATCACCACTCGTCGCCAATTCTTGGGCTACTCTTTTGCCAACGAATAGTGGGATTGACCGTAACATCATAACGCCCCACGGCTGAAAGGTCGAGCATGTTTGGTGTGACCGGGATTCAAACCCTCGACTCTCGGATTACGAGTCGAGTGCCTTAACCACCTGGCCATGCCGGGCCATTACGAAGATCAACTACTGAAAAATACTAAATATTTTATTTTGTAATATCTACGAAGGTCAACTGTTAAATAATACTAAGTATTTTATTTTATAATATTTAGAAAGGTCAAAACTGAATACTACAAAATAATTTATTGTATAATATTTATGAAGTTCAGTTGCCCAATAATACTTTCCCATTACACAAAACATGTTCGCCCTTTCAGTCGTGGGAACGTTATAATGTGACTGTCAATCCCACTATTCATTGGTAAAAGAGTTTCCCAAGAGTTGGTGGTGGGTGATGGTGACTAGGTGACTTCCCTCTAGTCTTACACTGCTAAATTAGGGACGGCTAGAGCAGATAGTCCTCGTGTAGCCTTGTGCTAAATTCTAAACCAAACCAATAATTCTAAATATTTTATTTTATAATATTTACGAAGGTCAACTACTAAATAGTTTATTATATAATTTTTTGAAGAACTATGCGATAATTATAAATATTTTATCTTGCAGATAATGTTGTAAGCATACAAGAAGGAAACTGAAGATTTTTTTTTTTTTTTCATGTTTGTAAGGCTGTTAAAACATTTCATTAATAAACTGCTTGTCTCATCAAATATTACAACTTTTAAAGTAATACAAGTAGTAGTATTATCTTACACATTGACAGTAGTAATAACATATTTGCTACACAACAATTTTTGAAGTATTTTTAATTTACATTTTTTTGTAAGCATTTATGGAACTTTTGGTGTCAGAGAATAAAAATGCAAGTTTTGTGTAGAAATATTTTATTTGTGACATTTAAACATCACTAGTTGTAGCGAATCAACGGATAGATTAGGTCTTTACTTCTATTTTCTTGACTTGGTGGTTAGGGTGTTCGATCCGCAATCTGATGGTGGCGGGTTCGAATCCCATAACCGAATATGTTCACATCTTTCAGTTGTGAAGGACTGTTATAATGGAAAGTGTAGCTACAGTATTAGTAGGTAAAGAGTAGCCAAAGATTTTGCAGTTGGTGGTTTCAGCTGGCTTCCTATTCTCTGGTCTATCACTTCAGAATTAGGCACGGTTAGCACAGGTGGCTCACGAATAGCTCTACGCAAATTCCAACAAACTAACCATTTTTCTTCATGGAAATTCACATTTTTGTGAGGAAAAGAAATTAAAAAATAACTAGTTATTCTGCTGAATAATAATAGATAATTAATTGTATTATCATGTCACGTGTTATTCAAATGTCAAAAATATTTTATTTTTACGCTATGCGTCAAAACCAGATAAACCACTTATACTCCCCTATTCCATATTCCAAATAACAGAGTTATGAACCAGGAGTTATCTTACAACAGGTTGGATCTCCGTGTCATCTCTTCACTGAAATTCACGTTTCGGTGAAGAAAACAAACCAATAGTTAAATAAAAGAATTATTTCTGTTGACATCGTGAGGCTTTAACACTGTATTATTATATTTTTGTGTATTTACTGATTAAATTAGAGGAAAATATGTAGGAAAAACTAAAACTGCGAAGAGGTTCTGTTGTCTAGACTAAGCTGTCTTTCTTCAAAATAATTGAAAACTAACAATAATTTTAATTTTTCATTATTATCCAATGGATAGCAGGAAAAACAAAACAATGTAAAGTGTGTTCTCGTACTCTCGTGATATTTATTGAATATATTTTCTTATTTCTGTCATGCCAGGAGGTTAGAGTGAAACGTATTTCGTAAGGAATGCATTTGACAACACTTATACTAGGTTTTATAGAGACTTCTAGAATACTTTTAGATATATAGTTAGAAGAGTGCAGGCCCAGCATGGCCAGGTGGTTAGGGCACCCGACTCGTAATTCGAAGGTCGCGGGGTCGAATCCCCATCACAAACATGCTCACCCTTTCAGCCATGTGAACATTATAATGTTACGATCAACTCTACTATTCGTTGGTAAAAGAGTAGTCCAAGAGTTGGTAGTGGGTCGTGACAATTAGTAGCCTTCCCTCTAGTCTTACACTGCTAAATTAGGGACGGCTAGCGTAAATAACCCTTATGTAGCTTTGCGCGAAATTAAACAAGCAAACAATTAGGAGAGTCACAGCTGTACTGGCTCGCGGCGGCCCAACACTACGTCTAACGGCCCACCGCTGAGAACCATTGGTTTATGGTATAAGCGTCCAATAAATATACCCCATCTCCACTAGCACAGGGGTATGTCTGTGGACTTCCACTGCTAGAAACCGGCTTTCGATACACTTGGTGGGGAGCGCATAGCTAGCCCACTGTGTAGCTATATGCTTAATTAATAATTAATTAATTATTCAATCAAATATCGTTAACAGCGAGGGTACTCAAATGACGAAACGATACATTTTAACATTGTGAGTACCTATACTGAATGCCAAGTTAATTTTAAGTTTCGTTCTAAATTAAGTAACTTGTTCTGATCGAAAGTTGTTATTATTCTAGAATAGGCAGTTGTTCACATTACACGAGTTTTAATTTTTATAAATAAAAATGCTATCTGAC
This sequence comes from Tachypleus tridentatus, assembly GCF_004210375.1. NCBI lineage: Eukaryota > Metazoa > Arthropoda > Merostomata > Xiphosura > Limulidae > Tachypleus > Tachypleus tridentatus. Next base: position 52,831,979 of record NC_134830.1, read on the forward strand.
AGTAGACAAAAATAGCAAGTAATGACGACATTGTAAGGTTCTATAAACTGGTTGTTTATTCTGGTTGTTTGATCGAAAGTTTTACGTTAAGAAGCTATCCTGATTATCATTTGTATAGAGACCAGTGATGTTGTCCGTATTTCTTAAAAACATCAGATGTGTTAATTTTAACGAAATGCCCATCATCATCAACGAGTAAGAGAAACTAAAACCAACACTTACAAACGAAATTTAACCGGGACGAAGTAATTGATTATTTGGGTGATAAATTAAATCGGAATCTACAGTTTGTGAGCTGGAACAGAAATATACTTCGTAAAATATGTTCTCCTCACAGGGTTTTAGATCTTTTATCAAAAGAAACTAGAACAAAAAAAATACAACCTTCAAAGTAATAAATGTGTTTAGTGAAATATCTTTTAGAAAGTGTAACAATTTCAACGTCAATTTATTTTGAGAAGAGGAACCACTCTGTTGCCAAGGAAACCAAATAAGCACTACAGTGAAAAATATATTGGCTTAGTGTTAACATATAAAACTACTGCGTTATTTAACCTAAAACTCACGATGTGGCAAAAATAGTTCATGGAACGTGTATGGCTCCGTTTTGTTTTTTTTCTCACAACTAACTGAAGTTGTAAAAAATGCCTATAAAAACATGAAGCCAACGAGCTTTCGTACTAAATTTGTGAGAATTCATCAACAGGGGCGAAGTAGTGATAAAACACTTAATATTGAAAAATTCGTTTATATCTTCCTATGAATCAAATAAACAGTAATATCAAATATGGTGAAGACCTACGTAAAGGGGGCGAAGTAATGGTGAGAAAGTCCCCATAAAAATTGCAAAATGCAAAATTGAAAATGGACCTAATGAATCCCCATACGACTTTGATGAAGATCATTCACAACCTGAGAAGTAGTTATATGGACATACAATAGATAGTACTATTATATTTACATAGATACGTATTGCATGGACACACAACAGACAATACTGTTATGTTTATATAGATAAGTACTTGCGTGGACACACAACAGACAATACTGTTATATTTATATAGATATTGTTCTTAGAACAAAACTATTCACTATCATAAAATTAAGACTGAAAAGTTTTACTTAAATGAAAACGTTATATCAGTATTAAGACTCGTGATAGTGATTCATAACGTAGTAGATAAATCATGACTGTACAAACAGTGATGAGAGACTCTGGCTAAGTAACTGAAAAGTCTTGGCCATACCTAGAGGAACGAAATGTGTGAGATAACTTATTACCAGGGTATTGTTTACAGATATAAATGTAGAATGTCCTTATTAAAAACAGCAGACATGTTTATATTTTGCAGTTTGCATACAATTATCCAGTATATCATGATACTTGCCCTTGTTGCACACTAGATGGCTACAGGGTCGCTAAGCGAAAATGGAAATTTTAAAGCATTAGTCTAAAGACTAAGGATATAGATGGACTGTTTATCAAGGAAGTGAGAGCCACGGGCTAATCATTTGGTCCACGTATGACTAGTTTCAGAAACAGACTTTCGAAAGTGTAATATTAAAAAAAAAAATCAAACAAAGGAAGGAAGAGATATATGAACAAACTTATGAACAGGTAATAAATGAAATACTGTCTCTCAGATTTTTGACTCCAAGACTACACATCCGGCACAATGTTTCCATTTGTTTTAAAATAATTAGTTATTAGTTTCAGAGTTACTGTAAGTTGAATTGTCAGAGCTAGTGCAGTAATAACAACAGATTAATTAATTAAAGTCACAGTTAGTGGAGTCTGGGCACGAGGCATCAAGAATAAAACAGGGACTAATCTATTGGTTCGACCAGTCCTGGTCATAAACCACTTGTAACCTAGTTGTGTATGTAATGTTAGAATGGATAAATGACTGGAATATGGCATTCATGGCCGAAGCCAGTTAGATCTTCAATCTGAATCGGATAATGCTACACACATGATGGATTCTTTTAGAATGATTAATTGTAAACTGAGTCAGCCAGAGCTACACATGATGGATGGGTTTACAAATGATTAACTGTAAACTTAACCAGATAGTGCTACACATGCTGGATGGGTTCACGGATCATCAAGTCGAAAAAATACTTCGTCTCACACTGTTACAAGAAGGTAGAAACAACAGTCTCTTTATTAGTTATAACCAGGTTTCGTTCAGCAAAAGGTCCAACGCCAGGAAAGTTCTCGAAAGTGTATATTTTCTATATTATTAGCTAGTGTGCTCCCATCTCAATGATAACACCTTTGCTCTGTCTAACAGGTTATTAGCGCTTCGTAGTTCGTCTGTTTTGTTTTGGTGGGCAGAGTTAGGAATAACAGCCGTCAACAGCAACTGATTGACGTATTCATTACAATGATACATTGAAAGGTCTCCCTGTGGAACAGCAGGTAAGTTTATGGAATTACTAAAAGAACATTCATTATTTGATGCCCCGCGTTGAATACAGCAGATATTTGAGTGTGACTTTGCTTTAAAACAAACAGAATACACTAAACATTTGAATCTAAGCAGGTGCCCACTAGAGCAATGCACCTTGTGCACTCAGTAAAAGATTTTGATTGGTAAGTAAAAGATGGAGATTAACATAGAAAGTGAGATCTTAACAACGAACCGGTAAATGGCACACGAATACAAAGTACACTAGGCTCCACCAGCCTCACGCTGTCATATGTTACTGTGGTGTCAAAGGAATCTGGTTAAGTAGATATAATATTATGATATAATTGCGATGAGAACTGCCGTAGTGTTCATATCAGATGAACAATCAAAAACCTCATCCAAAGTCATGTACACAATTCACAATCATCTAGTTGTATTCGTGAAAGATAATGCAAACTATTATGCTGAAAATTGGAGGTTCCTACCGGACTTCACGACACTCCAATGTATCTACTGATAGAAGACTTCACTATCATATACTTCATCTGGGATGAGGGTGGCAAAGGCTTACATTCTGGTTTCCACAGTATAGTCACTGACATTATACTGTCCAACTTAGAAGTAACAGCAACTTCTGAGCATCACGGTGACAGATTCTTGTTTAGACTTTGTTATTGCTAATACCACCTCCAATATGACCTTTACTGTGGAAGCAAAATGTCACCAATGATCACCTTACATGCGAGATGTGCGTGAAGATTGGAAGACGCAGTGGTAAAAACAGTCTAATAGGATGCCGAGACTTGTGGCTGAGTTCATACCTTCAAACATTTCTTCAACATCAAGGAAAGTCAAGTAACAACTTTTTTTTGCGAAAGGATTCCTTTTCATAGATGAAACAATGATATTAATGAGTCCTGGAAAGCATGTGGTCAAACCCAGTCTTATTTCATGCGGATAAGACATAACCCATCCTACCTAAAAGTGGCAAGTACTCCATTCAACAGAGCCCTTACTATCTACAAGTGATCAGATTTTAGAGAAGGAAAAATGAAATGGAACTTACAGTGCAGCAAGTCTAATCTCACAGTATCTTCATACATCTTATAATAATATAGCTGGTACAGTCGCCAAATACATGACAATGCCAATCATTTGTAATGACGATGGTATCATACTCTATACAATGGAGACCAAGGCGATGCCCTCATGTGCAAATATATTAACTATTGCGACCATGGTGCATGTAGAGAGTCCAAATTACAGCAGTTCGTATCTGAACGACAACTATGTGCGAATATGGAAGTTATCTTTAGCTTATACAAGATATATAAAACCATGAATTATTTAATAATGTATATCTAAGTATGAATGGTATAAAAATGTTCATTATTAAGAAACTTACAGAAACCAACCTGCTAAAGAAAGTGGTGGAATATAAACATAGCTGGGTAATGGGTAGAAAGCCTGAAACATTACTGCTGCGTTTATTAAATTATTATCCAAACCTATGAATGATCATTCTGATCTTAAAGACCATCGACTCTTCACTGGAAAAATCCCACAGAAGATTATAACGAGATCATACACCTACTACCTTAATAATTAGACAGTTATCACAGTGGAAAATAAACTTGGACCATCAGTGTTGACTTTGCATCTAATAGATGAGAAGGCTTTAAAGTTACACCTTATCAGTAACTTTAGATTTGAATGATGTCTACAGTAGAATGCAGCTGTCCGTTATTGCTCAAAATAGGCATCATTATAATATGTACAAAATTGGTCTTAACTCCACTGAAATGCCAAAAGATTTATCATGAAACATGGAAACTGGCAATAAGACTAAATTACTTTCAATAATTACCACAGTTACCAATCTTCTTCAATATGTACATCATTGATCTAGTTAAACTTGATAATTCAAGGTGAGCTAGATCCAACTAAATGCTGTGATTTAACCTTTGATGAAGACATTTGGGTGTAAAAGAAACTTTGACAAAGCTGAAATTTAGAACAAAATTCAATCATCTTTTAGCAGGGTTAGAAAATGGTACAGTGCCGGAAGAATGCTCATAAATTCAGCCAACCTACAACCATGTTCTATACACTCAACAACGAACACGCTAATGAGGACAAACTATCAGCTAACCTTTTTTTGGGGGCTATGCACAATAGTGACACAATGGGCTATACGTACTGTGCGTATCGTGAGTATCGAAACCCTGTTTCTAGCGTTGTAAGTACGCAGACATATCGCTGTACCACTGGGGGGTTTTGGAAGTACTTTAGGTTCTCCAGCGAAATTTATTTCTTCTTACAAGCTTTAGCAGCATCACAAAACATCAAAAGTGCTTACTAACTAACTAATTCGCTAGGGCCTTTAAGTGAAAATACTATACATTACATCATTTAGCCATTGCCTTAGACATTTCAATTCTACAACGATTTCGTAGGCACCAGGTTATCTCAGGAGACATTCATAGATGGACTAGTGTCAAAATGCCATAATTGAGGTAATGGGTCAGCACTATATCTCAGATGTTCCTATGTCAAATATGTATCTGACGTTACTGGAATTAGCCACAAAGACATAGACAGAAATTAGGTAGATGGTAAAGTAGAAAACGTTACCTGTCATCATAGCCAGAAATGATTCCCACACCACAGATAGCAACAGAGTTTGTTGGGAATTCGTCGTCTTTTATAACGACAACATAAAGATACAATAAGATTGGTGGAACATTTAAATAGTATAAGGATGGAGTTGAAAGCCATGAAACAATCTTTGTCGTGAACTACTAAGAGTAGTGAACTACAAATAGACAGTGCCACCAAAATAATATTAGCAACTAGCAGGCAGTAGTGCATCAAATCAGAGTGGATGGTTCTCAGATGGATGGTGAACAACAAAGGAACTACTTGTAAGATTGCCACCTGGATGCAAGTGCCAGGCTACGCAGGAGTAAAGCTAAACGAAGAAGCTCACAAGCGTTGTCAAACCTGATGCAACTCTAATGACAAGATATCGGCCTCTTCCACTGGTAAGTCGAAAACATCAACCATTGGAGGTCTTTATGGATATTGAAAAGGAATTAGAGTGCTGAAAACAAAGTACCCTATGAAGTATGTATGTTTTCTTGTAGCAAAGCCACATCAGGCTATCCGCTGATTCCAACGAGGGGAATCGACTCCTGATTTTAGTGTTGTAAATCTATAGACTTACCGCTGTACCTATGAAGTAGCTAGGAAAAGTAGTAGAATAGAAGATTACTAGCAACATAGTAGAAAGTATCTTTTACCACCTGCGATACAGCTGCCATTTACTCATCACCCAGTATTCAACTGAACTTAACTTATGTGGTAGTGAAGTGTTACTAAAGTAGTGATAGTTTCAGTTGTGCTTCTATGGTGACGAAATGTTAATAAAAATGTATGACATTTTCAGGTCTGTTTCTATGGTGACAAAATGATATTTATGTTGCAAACTATTTTCAGGTCGCCAGATTGTTTTACTGCTTTTATGGTGCGAGAGTGCTGTTGCCAGAGTGTATGGCTAACATATGAATAGATATCATCACGTGCCCTCTTTATCAGACAGGTACTCAGATACGACCGCGTTATTCTACTCTGGTGTTTTGTAAAATTCTAAAAGGTTTCATGATGCACGATAAGCATGAAATCGATGCTTAGAATTGTATTTAATAATAATTAACTACTTGTTTGATTATTTTCTAAAATCTCGCTAAACACTTATTTGGTAAATAAAGATACATTTAACAAAACATTTGCTAATTAAATTACAACAACTTTTAGAAAGAAGCACGTGAAGGTTATAATGAAATGGTGAACACTTGTCGTGTTTCAAACACGTATTTGCCAGAGGAAGTTTATGTCTTGTTTTCCAAAAATAGTTGAAAATTAAAACGGTAAAGATAAATGAAAATTAAAAATGTTGACTGCTTGCGTCATTGTTACCATGGTATTGAAACAAAATTCAGTTTAATATTAAGATCAAAAGTAATTCATCAGATGGTAAACGCTGTTACAAGGAAGGTGACTTTGGGTTTTAAATTTGTTTCAAGCATTTGAAGAGGAAAAATAAAAAAATAAAATATTTTACGTTTTTAACTTTATGTTCTGCGTCATAACACCGCATTCTCAGTTGTTGAGTTTTTCGGTTTTGGTTTTGTTTATATAACTTATCAGAATCTGGACCAGTTTCGTTTCAAGTACTTCGGATATTGTCCACTCGACTCGTAATCCAAGGGTTGCGGGTTCGAATCCCCGTCACATCAAACATGTTCGTCCTTTCAGCTGTGGAAGCGTTATAATGTGACGTTCAATCCCATTATTCGTTGGTAAAACAGTAGTCCAAGAATTGGCGGTGTGTGTTGATGACTAGCTGCCTTCTCTCTAGTCTTACACTGCTAAATTAGGGAGGGCTAGCGCAGGTAGCCCTCGTGTAGCTTTGCGAGAAACTCAAAACAAACCAATCAGATAATGTCAGTGTATTTTAAGCGTTGAGTTAAAAATTCGAACCAGGTGAATTTTAACTTTAATTTTTCTTTAAACATATATGTTCTCTTATAACATCGGGCCATCTGCTGAGGCCATCGAAAGGAATCGAACTTCGGATTTAAGCGTTGGAAATCCGTACCAGTGGGGGACTTTTCTTTAGAACACAGCTTAGCTACACCACTCGTATTTTGCGCTGTTTTTTGTTTTTTTCTTCATAAATTTATATGTGAAAAGTTTTTCAAAGAATAGAGCATGGGCAGATAATGGCTTAGGGCGCTCGACTCACAATCTAAGTGTCGCGTGTTCGAATCACCGTCACACTAAACATACTCGCCCTTTCAGTCCTGTGGGAGTTATTATGTAATGATCAATCCAACTATTCGTTGACAAAAGAGTAGCCCAAGACTGGGCGGTGGGTAGTGATGACATGCCACTTTCCCTCTAGCTGGCTCAGATAGTCTCATAAAACGTTGAATCTTATTATATTTGCACCAGCCGTCTCTAATTTTGAGCTGATGGAATAGAAGGAAGACATTAAATAAAAATAACTAATCGTTATATCTTAGGTTGCTCTGATTTGATAACAGGATATGACCGAAACTCTTATAACGCACCTACAGCTCCAATGAGCACAGCTTGACTTTATGGCAGTGGGAAGCATATATTAGCATTTTTTTACTGGGTAAGAGCGAATCATATATAAATAGAACAATAACGAGATAGGTCTATACTACTAAAAAAAAAAAGGTACTGACTTCAGATGCTTTGGTGTAAGATATTCTAAGAACAACTTGTACAGGAACTACTTTACGAACCCATGTATGATTTACACAACGACTACTTTATGAACCCGTGTATGATTGACACAACGACTACTTTATGAACCCGTGTATGATTTACACAACGACTACATTATGAACCCGTGTATGATTTACACAAGGACTACTTTATGACCTCACATATAAATATTTTGCGAATTTGCAAACATTTTGTTAATTGTATATTTGTTTTGAATTTTGCGAAAAGATACGAGAGAGCTGTCTGTGCTATCAGTCCTTAATTTAGTAGTGAAAGACTAGAGAGAAGGCACTCACCGCCAACTCTTGGGCTACTCTTTTGCCAACAAGTAATGAGATTGATCATAACATTATAATGCCCCGACGGCTAAAAGGGCGAGCATGTATGGAGTAGCATGGATTCGAACCTATGACCCTCCTATTACGAGCAGAGTACCCCACCCCCTGGCCTATTTGTTAAACGTATTTCTGAAAGTAAAGAAAAATTATTTATGAAACTTGTTTTATCAGTTTGTCCCTCAGTGGTTCATTACTAAAAGTCGGTTTTCGATACTCCTGGTAGGCGCAGTAGATATAACTCATTGTGTACCTTTGTACTTCAAAACAAAAAATAAATTTATTAATTGCTTTAAAGTTTCTTTGCAGGAAACAAAATAAAATTGTTACAGAGTTCTTTGTCTTAAGCGCAAAGCTACACAATGAATTATCTGCGTTGTATCCATAGCAGGAAATCGAATCAATATTTTAGCGTCACAAGGTGCCGAGTTAACGGCTGAACTACCTGAAGATGGCGCTTTAATAGATGATTAATACATGTTTCAGAAACTAGGAAATCTTTTTCTTTAAAGAGCTACATCTGTAACACATGTATGATATAGGTAGAGTTTAAACTGCTTTTATATCACATGGCTGGCATAAGTTTTATGCATCACACAGATGGCGCAAATAGAGTTTTTACTGTTTTTATACTAAATTTCCCGTGTATGTTGTATCATTTTCTGATTATTTTTGAGTCACTGTAGTTTAAGGTAAGTTTAATGTGAACTTATACCAGTGTTTGTTTATTAATAAATTAAAGATGAAAAGTAGACAAAAGAACCATGAATTTCCTACTAAGGCCTAGCATGGCTAAGTAGTTAAGACACTCGACTCGTAATCCGAGGGTTCGAATCCCCCATCACACCAAACATGCTCGCCCTTTCAGCTGTGGAGGCGTTAAAATGTGATGGTGAATCCTATTCATTGGACAAAAGAGTATCCTAAGAGTTGGTGGTGGGTGGTGATGACTAGCTGCCTTCCATTTAATCTTACACTGCTAAATTAGGGACGGCTAGAGCGGGTAGTCTTCGTGTAGCTTTGCGCGAAATTAATCAAAAACAAACCAATCTCCCACTATTTCTGAGAGTCATTTTCCTAATAATAATGCATTTTTACTGACACAGATTAAAAAGTGGTGTTAGTGGAGGAAGCTGCTTCCTAGGTCAATGACCCCATTTTGCATAAGAAGTTTTATATTTCTGTTTTATCATTTGAAGAAACAAGAATCAAACCCAGAAACTTAAACAACTTGTGTCTTGTGTCAGGGCAAAGATTATATTGATGGGCACTTATTATATACGATATACATACTACCAGCTCGAACATTCCATCTCTGGTCCCAAAGAACTAGTTTTCCCGTTTGAACATTTAGTCTCTGGTCCCAAATAACTAGATCACTCGTTTGAACATTTGGTCTCTGGTCCCAAATAATTAGACTACCCCTTTGAATATTCAAACTCTGGTCCTAAATAACTAGACTACCTGTTTGTACATTCAGACTTTGGTCCCAAATAACTAGTCCACCCGTTTGACCATTTAGTCTCTGGTCCCAAATAACTAGAGTACTAACACGAACACATTATTTTTCACTGTCACAATCTGCTTAAACTGGCTAATCAAACATTTAAACTCTTGGTAATTTATGATGTTCAACAAACTTTTATCAAGTTGTTCCACATCTAAAAGTGAATTAATTAATTAAAAACAACAACTTGATATTAGATGAAGAATTGAATCATCAAAAGCAGACATTATTTTATTTGTTAATTCGGATTATTCAAGTTTTAGGCTTAGCTGATGGTTCTTGTTTAGTATTTTTGTTAATAATTTTGACACTAATAGTTTAAGCATTAAATAATAAGTGGTAATCAAAAGAGAAAATCCATAGATTTTTCACACATGTAAAGTTTATTCACAATATTTTACACAAACAGTTTAAAAGAAACAATTTTACTCTTAAATTATCTAATTTTTACGTAATTATGTACCATTAGACATTAAAAAATAAGTGGTAATCAAAAGAGAAAATCCATAGATTTTTCACACATGTAAAGTTTATTCACAATATTTTACAAAACAGTTTAAAATAAACAATTTTACTCTTAAATTATCTAATTTCTACGTAAGTATGTACCATTAGACAACAAGTGAAAGCCATGATTATTGGGGTTAGTTTTCTTTCTCTTTATTTGGAATTTTTATAACATGTTTTGAGCGCTTACTGAAGAATGGTTCTATTACGAATGCACGATTCATACAGTTTCAAATTAAACATATATTAAACATTAAATCTTTAATATAGAAAGTACAGGGTGTCACAAAAGTTCGGTCTCACACACTAACTATCGAATCAGTTTGTGCAAGTTCTATCACCGATACTGTCTCGTTTAGCGAGTGTGGTTATAAGATATGTCTGTTTGTAGTTAAGCACAAAGCTACACATTGCGCTATCCGTGCTCTTCCTATCACGGGTATAAAACCCCACTTTCTGCGTTGTAAATTCGCAGACTTACTGCTGTTCCACTTAGGGGGGTTGACAAATGGTTAGAAGGACTTTTTGTTTGTTTTGAATAGTAGGGCAACATACTTGGCACACCAATTTAATGTTTTGTGCGAACTTATGAAGCTAAACTTTTGGGTCACCCTATATTACGAATCTAATTCCGACTGTTAGAAATCATATATCTGAAGTTATAAACACGACAAACACAAGAGTTTTATGCTGAAGGGATTGAGCACCATACACACATACATATGTACATACAAATATTTATGTATTATATGATAATAGTGGGTTAAAGAATATGTAAAGGTAATTAAGGAACAACTGTTTGTTGTTTGGCACAAAGCTATCTGTTCTGTGCTCACCTGGTGTATCGAAACCATTTGATTTCTTTTATCTTCCTAAATAATCGAACCGAGAAAAATGAATGGCAAACGTTTTAGTCACTGAACTGAATATTCAATCATTATGTATGTCTCAATACATACACAATAACGCGTGCAGTATGCCGTACTTGTTCTGATTGGCTGGAAATAAGCTGAAAACAAGAGAGGCTTGTATTAGGTTTATATTAAAAAAAGAAAAAAATAATATTCTCTGAATGTGATTAAACTACGGTCCACCAATGACGATGGTAATAGGTAACTACCGAGAAGGTGCTAGCGGTATAATGTGTTTTGCTAACACGTGGCGTACAGGGCGAGTACAATGCGGCCCGGCATGGCCAGGTGGGGTAAATCGTTCGACTCGTAATCCGAGGTTTGCGGGTTCAAATCCTCGTCGCACCAATCATGCTCGCCCTTTCAGCCGTGGGGGCGATATAATGTGACGGTCAATCCCACTATTCGTTGGTAAAAGAGTAGCCCAAGAGTTGGCGGTGGGTGGTGATGACTAGCTACCTTCCCTCTAGTCTTACACTGCTAAATTAGGGACGGCTAGCGCAGATAGCCCTTGAGTAGCTTTGCCCGAAATTCAAAACAAACAAGCGATTACAATGCGGGATTAGCTACGATGAATGTGGTATAACCAAGCTTATCGTGAAGAAATAATAAAAGAGCAAAATATATAGACAAATCGCACACATATTTATGCACCTAAAGATACAGAATTTGTCACTAGGTGATATTCTGTTTATTGCTGCAATAGTCAGCTAGTAATTATGACCGATTTGAGATCGAATTGCCATTCTGGACTCAGAAGGTCAAACCCTTTCGTTTAATGTATTTGACCACGTCCAAGGCCTTACAGGTAAATTTATTCTAATTTTGCCTGAAATAATTTTAATTTGATGGTTGGCTGGTAGAGATCTCGATGACTAATAAAATTGAAATAGCTATACACCCAATAAAATAAAGCTAATATGGGGGGGAGGAGGTTATTCGATCAATTTACTTTAATCCAGCCTAAAATGATTTCAAGTGCTGTGGCTATTGAGGATTCTCCCTTGTTTGTACTACCAGTCCCAGGTTTTATTTGATCGAGCGAACCGATGATTTTGTTTGTTTGTTTTGGAATTTCGCACAAAGCTACTCGAGAGCTATCTGTGCTAGCCGTCCCTAATTTAGCAGTGTAAGACTAGAGAGAAGACAGCTAGTCATCACCACCCACCGCCAACACTTGTGCTACTCTTTTACCAACGAATAGTGGGATTGACCGTCACATTATAACGCCCCCACGGCTGGGAGGGCGAGCATGTTTGGCGCGACGCGGGCGCGAACCCGCGACCCTCGGAATACGAGTCGCATATCTTACGCGCTTGGCCATGTCGGGCCACGCGAACCGAGGAAATGTCCATCACAGGTGCACCCACTACAGCTTGGATTCAGGGCTCACCTTAATGCCCTAGAAGATCTTTGGTTCTGGATTGTAAAGTGCTGGTGGATGAGGGAGGATATTTCATACATTGGTGTCCTTGTTTTGTATAAGAAATATGTTATATTTCATTTTTATCACAGAAATAAACAACAAAACCATCCGAAAACTCGAATATGTAAGATGTTACTTTTGTTACTAGCCACCGATTAAGTTTTGGTTTTGTTTTGCTTTAAATCTTGTTAAAAGCTACTAGAGGGCTGTTTGTACTAGCCGTCTCTAACTTAACAGTGATAGACTAGATGAAAACAGCTCGGTGACACTAACCACCGCCAACTCTTGGGTTACTCTTTATTGACGAATAATGTAATTGAAAATCACATTACAACGCCCACACGGCCGAAAAAGTAGACATGTTCGACGAAAGGAATACAAATCAACAACCCGCAACTTGCGAGTCGAGTGTTCTAACCACCTGACCACGTCAGTGTTTTAGCAGATTCTTCTTGTCAAAAACTGGTTCATTAAGGTCATTAGTAGTAGTTTAGGTGTTATTTTTCTTGTCAACAACTGGCTCATTCAAGTCATTAGCAGTAGACTTGTTATTTTTCTTAACAACTGATTCATTAATGTAAATAGCAGAAAACTAGGGACTATTTTTCTTGTCAACAACTGGCTCATTAAAGCCATTAGCAGCAGGTTATGTGTTATTTTTCTTAGTGGCCATTGACTCAGACTTTTCATTGAGAGTGACTTACTTGTTACGGTTAGGTTAATAACCAGTCTTATATTTTATCTTGTAATATTTTACCTTATAATTACTACTTTCAACCACTGATTAGGTTTTGAATAACCAGTGTTAAATGCTAAATGCATTATTATTCTCACATCAGAGTCAATCTTCGAGCATAGAATAGTGCGATTAATCGACTCATTATAATGCCCTCACGACTGAAAGTATGGTTGTTTTATTGAAGTTCGTGTAAGGCTATCTTAATTTTGTAATGATAGGATAGATGGATGTGTTACCCTTTACAAACGAATAGTGGGATTGATTGTCATATTATTATACCCTCCTCCGACGGCTGAAAGGGAGAATATATTAGTTGTCGGTATTCGATCCACAAATTGCAAACCGAATATCCCAACCACCAGCACCAATAATAAACGCACTATGTGATTTTATATGACAGCAGTAAGACTTCGGATTTTCATTTCTAAAATGAGGGGCTCGATTCTCTTCGCTGGACACATCAGATAGCCCAATTTGGTTTTGCTATGATAAAAACACGCACACACTTCTTTGACGAATCTAGTAAATAGATTGGCCCGGCATGGCCAAGTGGTCGGGGCACTTGACTCGTAATCCGAGAGTCGCGGGTTCGAATCCCCGTTACACCAATCATGCTCTCCCTTTCAACCGTGAGGACGTTATAATGTGACGATCAATCCCGCTATTCGTTGGTAAAAGAGTAGCCCAAAAGTTAGCGGTAGGTTGCAATGACTAGCTGCCTTTCCTCTAGTCTCACTCTGCTTAATTATGGAAAGCTAGCGCAGATAGCCCTCGTGTAGCTTTGCGTGAAATTCATAAACAAACAAACAAACAAAAAAGATTAAATAGAACTTCTAGTTTAACAAGACAAATATTCCAGTTCTTAAACGATACAAAAATAAGACAGAAGTCTCATAGCTAGTATTACGTTAACTGTCATGTGAAACATATTTTGAGTTCAAGTCTATAGTCATAGTCCTACATATATTTCAAGAGTTTAAGATACAGTTTTCTTTTTGAACAAGACGAAAAACTTCAGTGTCGATTTTGATGACGATAATATTACCCCAAACAATGTAACCTTTACATAAGTAACTTTTAAGAGAAACACAAAACTCCTAAAGGAATTATGAGCTTAAAATTCAGAAATTCAAATCAAACTGATTAGAAAACTTTGTTTTCTCAGAAGTTACGCATTTCTTACACAGTTCAAATGCCTATTTGATACCAAAGCATTTCATAAAAGCAACAGAAAATCCATATTTGCATCCATAAACGTCTTACTTGACATGGAAATCTTGTGTAACTCAAGTGAACCTTAATGCCGAGAACGTCTGATTCTTGTAGATCACAAAATTAGTCATAATGAAAGATCCTAGTGAGATATTCCACATTCAAATTGTTCTGTAGTCCTTGTTCAGAAGATATAGAGAGCAAATGTTTATAATAACAGACTACATATAACACAACAACAAACTACATAAAACACATTTCTGTAAGATTCAAATATAGAAGCCATTATCGGTTGGTACTTCAAATCTAGATTTCTCTTATCTAATAAGAAATATTCTTTACGTGGGTACTTATATCTCGTTTTTGGATTGGTATATTCACGATAGAATTGCACATTTATTTTAAATTTATTACACGTCTCATTATTAATAATAATTTAAACTTTGAGATAGATTCATTATTCAGTGCTTACAGAAAATGTCACATTTTAAGAACCCAGGCGGTATCATATCAACCACACTACATCTGCCATATCCAGTGCTGACGAAGCCTTTCGTATAATGTCACGGCTCATCAGGCCAGCTAGAATACGGAATACATGGCAGTGGCCTAAGTGCTACATATACGTATGCAATTTTTACGAACAACAGTATATCTCTTTTTTCCTAATTAATTTTGAAAAGTGATACAGTTTAAATGTTGTACATTCTCTGCCACCCAGTTCATTATAGAAAGTTTATATTTTAAACTTTGTGAGACCTTTCATCATCATATGCTTAAAAACGTCTTACATTTGAAAGCAATGTATATATCTCTCACCACGTTTCGAAAATATAATTTAATAATTACTTATTGCATTAGTTCAGTTAACCACAGAAGCTGGGATTAAAACTTTCACCTGTTCCGTTATTTTCAGATCGTTTCGCTTTACTGTGTTCATTAATTCTAGATCAGCAGTGTCTCAGGCTGAAAACTTATAACGTTAAAATTGGGTTTCGATACCTGTGATGTTTAAACCACACATGGTTTATCGTGTAACTTAGTACTAACAATAAACAATCATTAATTGTTACAATCTAAACTTGTTCACCCATTTCATTATTGTTACATTGTTACAGTGCAAACCTGCTCACTGACTTCATTATTTTTATATTGGTATAGTTTAAACCTGTTCAACCATTACATTATTTTACAATGTTACAGTATAAATCTGTTCCTTCATTTCATAATTTTCACATTGTTACAGTACAAGTCTGTTCATTTATTTCATTATTTTCACATTGTTACAGTTTAAACCTGTTCATTCATTTTATTATTTTCACATTGTTACAGCTTAAATCTGTTCATTCATTTCATTATTTTCACATTGTTACAGTCTAAACCTGCTCACTGACTCCATTATTTTTATTATTATTATTGTTTAAACCTGTTCAAGCGTTACATTATTTTTACAGCACACTAGTGTTCCTGTACAAACAGTTTAAATCCATTTAGAAGTCTCTTTGTATGTAGTTTACGGAGTAACAATAATTTCTTTACTTGAGCACAGCCATTGGTTAGTAAGAGTGCAAACCATGTAAATTAAACGCTCATTTATCTCTCTTCACTAAAATGTGTAATTTCGGTGATTTACTCTCTCGAGAAGAGCATAAGCAAAACTAGTTTACTGCAATGGAAACAACAAAACACAGCATAGTCTGTTCGTTTGTATTTTGAGGAAACATTTACACAATAGTCTATTCGTACTTTACAACTCGGGAATCTAAGCCCAGTTTATAGTGTATATAGTGAGGTTTACCACTAAGCCACTAAAAGCAATAAAGAATATATTAGGCCTGAGCGTTTTTAATAGATTCTTTCTTTCTCTAGAGTTACTAATTTACCAGCTAGTCCGTTAAATAATCCTAAATAATGTATTCTGAAAGGATAATCACATATTATTCCAATGCCTATATAAACGATGGATAGATGGCTTTGTTCCAAACCCTGCAAGTTAAAACCATTGTTATGCATAACAATTAATATCGTAAACGAAACAAAAAAGAAAACTAATTACACTTCAGTTGAAAGTGTAGAAAAAAACAAACAAACCATCTCTATATACAGGGTGTCCCTATAAACGTACCCATCCTTTAAGTTATGATATGAATGTTGTATATCGATTCCAGAAGTTTTATTTTGTTTTCAGGTAATACTGGAGGATGTCTAAAAACAAAACCAAAACCATTGACGATTTAAACCAACAAATGACAAATGAGTTGAAAATTGTGTAACAGAGTGTTTGGCATTCTGTTATAGACGTCATGAGTGTTGGAGCCCCGTATGAACATCTCAAATGATGCAACAGTTGATGTGTTATATGAAGTATTAATAGTTCTAGCTTTTAGATTCATTTACTACTGTCTTACATTTTATGGTCAATCCTGTATGTATATATATATATATATAGTGGTGTGAAATGTTATATATTAGGAGACAACACTGCCTTTTATTCTAAAGACGGCTGGTAGTAAAACATTACTTAAAGTACAGAACAACGTTTCGACCATCTTAGGTCATATTCAGGTTCATCTTTGGAATAAATTACAACATGAGTTCCTTCTAAAACCTTAAAAATATCACGTTCTTTTAGTTACTCTTACCTTGACAGTAACAATAAACTCAACATTTTCCACAAACTTCATATTTATTTATTTATAATATTTTGTATTCCTTATCAGGTTTTCTCAATTTTTATTCAAAAAGGCTAAACAGCATCTTCATTGCTATTCCCCGGAGTACAGGCACCTCCAACATCAGTTGTATAGCAACTGTTCAGTTGTTTGCAAGTGTTCTTCCTATTCTGTGTCCAATCGACATTAACTCTTTCACGAGCATTAAACCTGGGACTGTTTCTATTGTGGGGGAACGTGCAGCGTGTAGAGTAAATCCCCAACGATCGGGATGTTCTCCATCGTCCCAAGTGCTGATGGAGCGTGTTTCGAACCTGAATTAATGAAGACGAATTTAATCATGATATCAAAAACGAGATTCGATAATTTTAAGAAATTACTGTGTTTATGAAACATAGTGGAATATTTTCAAAGGTAGATCCAGAAAAAGAAAAAGTTTAAGACTTCCTGAAAATAGTATACAGTAACTCTTGATTTCTGAAATTTTATCAGTATACAAGTTTTTATTAATTAATTAAACCTCTACGTATTAGTAAAGAAGTCTATGGAATGGCCGGTAGAACCTTTGATCGTTTTGAACACGCTTTTGTACCCCGCTAGTTCAGCAGTAAACCTAAGGATTTATAACGCTAGAATCAGGGGTTCGATTCCTCTCGGTGGACTCAGCAGATAGCTCGATATGGCTTTGCTATAAGAAAACACAAAAACAAACACACAAACACAGACAAACCTTTATAAAAATAATTGAAATAATCTTTAATTTAACTATGGATCAATCATGTCCATGAAACTTAAAATAAAACGGTATATAAATATTTCTAGAATGTTCTTTATCGAACTCCACGATATTCATGCTAGTATAATTCACAAGGTATCGATACTTTATGTTGGGGTCAATTTAGAAATTGAATATTGTAGTTCAAGTTCGTCAGAAAAAAAGTACAGTGAACGAAAAATAACCTCACTAGAATGAACTTTTAAAATGTCGCTTACCTCTCCGTTAAGGAAACAATACAAGATGGAAACTGTCAGACCCTATGAAGAAGTAACAAAAAAACAGAGTACAAGATGAATTAAAAGCCATTTTTCAGTGTTAATCTTACTTTTAGAAGTTAAACAGCTTTTCTACAATAGTTCTCGATACCAGTAAACAAATCTGTTCATCTCTGAAATATAGAGTCTTCAATTCTATATGTAACTTTTAATACAAGCCCTACGCTTGCTTATAGATTCATGATAAAATATAAAAATGAAAGATGATTCTTGAGTTAAAGAATAATAATATGAGTTTTACAACAAATTTGCTTACGTCACAGTTAAGCATGCTCAAAAAATTACGGAAATAATACATACAGAAATCATTTATAAGTTATGGAAATGCTATTAACTAGATATTTCCCTGGGACGTGTGGTATAGTTCTAGAACTAGTGTCATGTGTTCTACAAGTACTAAGCTTGATATAAGAATGATCTAGACTGACCAGTCAAAGAGAATATCCACCATTTATACTGAATTCGTGGCTGCTTAAATAAGGAACTTGAGAAATACTCTTTAATGAAGTTGTTAAACAAAACAGAGCTAAAGGACATGAAATCTTGAATAATAAAAAGTATTTTGTGTTCTTTATAGGTGGAAAAATTCTAGGTCAACAACAGTAACCAGTATCACACTTCAAGTCAATGATGACTACCACCCGTATCCGGAAATTAAAGGTTATGATAACGAAAGAGAACCCTTCAATCTGAAAGCTGCTGTAATGAAGCTAGGCATATCTCCTAGCACGACTAACGTAATATTAGAAAAATGACTTCAAGTATGCGAAGCCTCATGAATATAAAGTTAAAAAGTTTCCAGTCATTCCTCGAGATAAACTAGGTTTAACGAAAAGATGCTCCGAGAAACTTTAATTGTGACAATTCCATCTAGCTACGTAAAAATAAAAACTCTCAACGCAATTCCAATGGATCGATGTGCCTTTATCTTGAGTACCAGTTCAGTTGGAAGATGAAGATATTGGGCATTGGCCGACTTGTGGTTAAAAAAAACGCACAAGAGGTGTGAGGAAATATAATAATCGACACAAGGATGTCAAACTTAGTCACAGTTTACAAGGCGTGTAAATGGCTTTCATATCGTCGTCGTACGATATAAAATAATGATTGTAGTAACTCAATAAATTTAAAAGGTTTATTTGTTTTTTGGAATTTCGCACAAAGCTACTCGAGGACTATCTGCGCCAGCCGTTTCTAATTTTGAAATGATAAACTAGAGGGAAGGCAGCTTGTCCACATCACCTATCAACAATTCTTAGACTACTGTTTTGTCAACGAATATTTGGATTAACTGTCGCATTATAACACCCTCACGGCGGAAAGGGCGAACATGTGTGGTGGGATGGAGATTCGAACTCGAATCCCACAAACTGTGATCTGAGCACCGTGATCTCCAGCCATACCAGGCCATGATGTGGAAAACTTGAATAAATTTGAAAGTAGGTCCATCTTTATGGCAAACAAAACAGTTTATTTTCATTTCAGACAAAATAATTTAGATTTCAATTTTTTTTTACTGTACTTAAGGTATTTGCTAAATTATTTGCTAAACGTTTATGACTCCATAAAATTAGTAATTGAATCACTGTGCGTAAGAACAACGTTGACCACATCTGGATTACCATTACTGGCAAAAACTAATCCGTCAAAATTCAGAAGATTGTGGTTGTAGGTCAGCATCAACACCAGGAAATAAGTTAATTATTTTGGCGCTTTACAAACACCCTGAGATGGTTAGTTTTTAACGTGATTTTGTGTGAATAACAAAATTTAATCATGTTTTATCTGACTGTAAAAGTTTGTCATAAAATTCATTTGGTTTAACATGGTTTAAGTTTTCTAAAAAAAACAAACAAACCACATTAGTTCTAGTTTATTTAACATATTTGTTTTGAGTTTCGAGCAAAATTACTCTAGGGCTATCCGCGATAGCCGTCCCTAATTTAGCAGTGTAAGACTAGAGGGAAGGCAGCTAGTCATTACCACCCATTGCCAACTCTTGGGCTACTCTTCTACCAACGAATAGTGGGATTGACCATAACATTATAACACCCCCACGGCTGAAAGGGCGAGCATGTTTGGTGTGACGGGGATTCGAACCCGTGACCTTAGGATTACTAATCGAGTATTTTAACCACCTTGCAATGCCGGGCCATTATTTAACATATAGTCACACTGTGGGACAGCGATGAACTTACAAACTTACAACGCTACAATTCGTGGTTTGATTCCCCGTGTTGGATAAAGCAGATAGCCCAATTTAGCTCTGCTCTAAAACAAAACAAAATACATAGAATTTTATCATATAAACTATGTCACGTGACATTAGACACCTGCATAATATTTTACTTAATTATTTTTGTACAACATTTGAGAAATTTCAAATACATTAACCGTTTAAAAGGATAACCGTTTGCTATAATTCTTTACTTTAAAACCACAGTTGCGCATATTATACTTAACGTACCTGGGTTGAGAGTAAGGTAGCCTGGATATAGGTGAAGACGATCCGGGCAGTCTTGTGTGTCGGAGTTGCAATGACCAGGACATATGTCACTCCAAGAAGAGGAATCAGAACCAATAAAGCTTTAGCTGCTTTCCTGAGGAAAACAAAACAGGTCAAACTAAATGACACGGTAACTTAAGAGGTTATGAAATTTTATATTTATGGTATTTGAAAATGTTTCCTAGTTGCACATCTTAAAACACTATAAATATGATACACGTTCTATCACCATAGAAACCTAATCTTATTCTTTCGAAAAACACCCAATAAAACAGGTCAAACTAAATGCTGAAAATTACATTACAACTTAGGAGCTAATGCTTTTGTTTGATTATAATTATGCACAAAGCGTTACACAATGGGCTACCTGTGCTCTGTCCACTACGGGTATCGAACCCAGGTTATATCAGGAACTTATGCCCTATCGTTTTGTAAAACTCAGTGTGATAATATGAAGCTTAAACTGTGATTCTATTTTAGGGTTACAGAAAATACGATGAAAACATAAAACAATTTCAGATTATGTCAATCAGCAAACGAAAACAAAACTTATATCTATTTGTGTAAAAATCGCTGGATTTTTAAAGCTATTAAAGTAAATATTTATTTTTTTCAAGGCATGATGTGGGTGTAAATATCCTGTTCACAAGAATCAATCAATAATATATCAATCAATCTATCTGTTTGTCTGTATACATCGTGTTCACAAGAGCAAATCAATAACATATCAATCAGTCAATCTATCTGTCTGTTTGTATATCTATTTTAAAATGTATCAAAGCAGAAATCCAATAACTCACCGGTATTGCTTTTGTTCGATCGTATTGGCTGCTCTGAGTTTAGTGATTAGAACCCACATAATCTGTCCAAGAAAGAATACGTTTATCTGAAATAAAAAACATGCATTTAAAACCCAACAACATTCCAGCTCTTGTGAAAGTAAACATCAAGATATTAACGGCAATTATTAAATCATGAAATAACGTGTTTGTTTGTTTTGTTGAATTTCGCGCAAAGTCTATTCGTGGGCTGTTTGCGCTAGTCGACTCTGAATTTTAAAGATTGACTACACGGGGAAGGCAGTTATCCAACTACACCCACCGCCAATTCGAATAGTTGGATTTGACCGTCACTGTTATAACGCACCCACATCCAGAAATAGCAAAGTGTGATTTTTTTGCGGTAGTAACGGGGTGCGAACCTCGGATCCAAGGTTCGCCACGATAATCATTTGAACCTACTAGGCTCTCCGAAGAGATGTATAGAGGAAATGCTATGCATTTTGGCGCTGTGACGTGGGATATATTATGTTCTAATCAACGTTCGTAACTTGGTAGGATTTGGAAGTTTTTGTTGTTTTGTTTTTTTATCTAAGAGGTATAGTGTTTTTCTGGAAAAGACGGTCTTTTAATCTTGAGGAGGTAGGTCAGTAAGTAGATATGAACGGCTTATTTCACTGGTGTGAATTTAAGCTTGGCTAAAATTACGTCCTTCTATCTGAATAGTAAGTCATGCACGTGTTGGGAACTGGCATGGCCAGGTGGGTTAAGGCGTTCTACTCGTAATCTGAGGGTCACGGGTTCGAATCCCCGTCACACCAAACATACTCGCCCTTTCAGCCGTGGGGGCCTTATAATGTTACGGTCAATCAGCAGTTGCTGTCAGTGTACTCATTATTTTTAAATGTGCTTCTTGATAAAGCCTTATATATATATATATACGTATATTAAACAATACGAAACAACAGGTTCCTCAAGAAATATTCTTACATCATCAAATGTCTCACTCAGCTATTTGTTAACTATGATATCAAAGGCAAAGATTTTATGGTGAAGGACAAATGACTGAAGGTATAACGTTTCTTTAAAATACTTATAAATATTTTGATTAAATTAAACAAAATATCTTACCAAAAGTGAAAAACAGTAATGTATTGAAGCGCCACCTATTAGGTTGACAATGTATTTAAGTTGTTTTGAACAGATACAGTCGCTGGTATTTATTATGTAATATGATATTATCCGTGATTTAATCAATAAGTGTATTAGTATTTTTCCTAATACTTGAATAAAACGTTGTTAGTATCATAATAATAAATATATGAAAATTAATATAATAATAAAGAAATATAAAATAAAATCACCACTCCACTGATATTTGAATGGGAGACTTCTGCATGACGGTTAAACGCTGTACAAAGGATTCCTCCGTTTTCTTAATTGAATGTCAACAAATAACCCAAATACACAATACAAAATTCTTAGTATATATAATTCTCACTTAAATAGGATTTGAACTCGAGACTTCTGCCTGAGACAAATCATTAAGACAGTCTGAAAGTTGCCAACAGAAAGTTGAGCGTTACCAACAAAAGAAGCGTTATAAACCAAGAATGGCTTTTATATGTTTATAGATTCCAAAATATCAAATGTACTTGTTACTATGTTGCGAACAATATCGCCTAAAATAAATTATTTATCGAGTCATAAAAAAGAATTATTTAAATAATATGTGATATTTTATCCTGCTATTATATATATAAAACCAAAATATTTGAATCTACACTTCGTGTAAAAACGTATCTCGTGATCTAGACATACATTTCTTATCCCACTACTACAAGTGTGAACCAAGAATACATATCCCGTGATCTAGATATATATGTTTTTGTTACCTGCTATAGAAGTATGAACCAAGAATACATATCCCGTGATCTAAATATATATGTTTTGTTACCTGCTCTAGAAGTATGAAGAAAGAGTACATATCCCATGATTTAGATATATATGTTTTTGTTACCTGCTATAGAAATATGAACCAAGAGTACATATCCCGTGATCCAGATATATATGTTTTTGTTACCTGCTATAGAAATATGAACCAAGAGTACATATCCCGTGATCTAAATATATATGTTTTGTTACCTGCTCTAGAAGTATGAACAAAGAGTACATATCCCGTGATCTAGATATATATGTTTTTGTTACCTGCTATAGAAGTATGAACCAAGAATACATATCCCGTGATCTAAATATATATGTTTTGTTACCTGCTCTAGAAGTATGAACAAAGAGTACATATCCCGTGATCTAGATATATATGTTTTTGTTACCTGCTATAGAAGTATGAACCAAGAATACATATCCCGTGATCTAAATATATATGTTATTGTTACCCTGCTATAGAAATATGAACCAAGAGTACATATCCCGTGATCCAGATATATATGTTTTTGTTACCTGCTATAGAAATATGAACCAAGAGTACATATCCCGTGATCCAGATATATATGTTTTTGTTACCTGCTATAGAAGTATGAACCAAGAATACATATCCCGTGATCCAGATATATATGTTTTTGTTACCTGCTATAGAAATATGAACCAAGAGTACATATCCCGTGATCCAGATATATATGTTTTTGTTACCTGCTATAGAAGTATGAACCAAGAGTACATATCCCGTGATCCAGATATATATGTTTTTGTTACCTGCTATAGAAATATGAACCAAGAGTACATATCCCGTGATCCAGATATATATGTTTTTGTTACCTGCTATAGAAGTATGAACCAAGAGTACATATCCCGTGATATATATATATATATGTTTTGTTACCTGCTATAGAAGTATGAACCAAGAGTACATATCCCGTGATCCAGATATATATGTTTTTGTTACCTGCTATAGAAATATGAACCAAGAGTACATATCCCGTGATCCAGATATATATGTTTTTGTTACCTGCTATAGAAATATGAACCAAGAGTACATATCCCGTGATCTAGATATATATGTTTTTGTTACCCTGCTAGAGAAGTATGAACCAAGAGTACATATCCCGTGATCTGGATATATATGTTTTTGTTACCTACTCTAGAAGTATGGACCAAGAGTACATATCCCGTGATCTGGATATATATGTTTTTGTTACCTACTCTAGAAGTATGAACCAAGAGTACATATCTCGTGATGTAGATATATATGTTTTTGTTACCCTGCTATAGAACTATGAACCAAGAATACATATCCTATGATCTAGATATATATGTTTTTGTTACCCTGTTCAAGAAGTATGAACCAAGAATACGTATAGATGGTCAAAGTGCATAAATTCATATATATTTATCCTCAAGAGATACATGCCTAAAGCATATGGTTATAGTGAGTTTATCCCGATATTAAAGACACAAATATATTGGTTTACTTCGGTTGCGACCACATATAAAAAAAGATTGTGAAACTTTATTTAGAGGTATATTCAAGGTTCGTGTTCGTGGTATACCTTTACTAACCACAATAAGTATGATACCAGAACGTGTACGTATTATTATAACTTCCCATATAAAGCACTTGCAACCTGCGCAATCAATATTATCTAATACCAGCATTTAAGTGATGCTTGAACATTTTTCTATTGCCTTGATCATATATAACTATGTTATACGATGTTTTTTCTATGTATCACTCGTATGACCTTTATATTATGCTAACTTTTATCCATCTCCTATGGCACCACCGAATGCTAGTCTGCTATGGGATTTTTTCTCCATCTACTATAGATATAATAATATATCAATGTTACATTTATGTAATGTTTAGTCAAACCACTTGAGTTGTGATGTATATACTTCAAACTAAAGTTTTTCCTACCATATGACTTACAATGTAAATAAACAGATCAAGCCTAGCTTACCCGTTAATTTCTTAATATACGACGTCAAAGTTTGTAGAAAACTAAAATTACTTTGAAGGATAAATAAAATACTTTTGAATCACATAAATTCAATGACGTACGTTTGCCACAAAAGCAACAAAAAACCAACAACAATAAAGAAATAAAACACAAACAAATAGGTCATTTAGTTTAACTTTAGATCAGGCTAAGAATTCAACACGCCATCTTTAAATAGTAAAAGGAGGCCTTGTCAATCGATCCATTAATGTTTAGATTTTTGTTTTCATACAAATTAAGAGGAGAAAGAACAGCTGCGAATGACATGTTTTCTTCAACTAGTGATATAAAATAAGTTGTGCAGTTTAACATTTTACATTAGGTATTTTGGAACCACCATTATTTACACATAATAATTCATGTTCGATCGTGAGAGTGAAGGCGCTTCACAACATTTGTGGCTAAGAATTAGAAGTAAATTAAAATTTATATTTATTTTTTGAAAGAATCAATTTTTTCTCTGTATTCTTATGTCTTTAAAAAGATGAAGATAGAAAAATATTTTTTCGATTTTTAAAATTCCAAGAACTCAAGTGACTTTTCGTTTAGTTACCCTATTTAACAGAAAAAAACTGTTTAACTGGGCATGAAACAGTGCCACTTGTGACTTTATACAAATAACAGAATATTGACTGTTACAGTCGAATTTTCCAACTATATCCACATTTGTGGCTCCAGTAGATGTTTAAGTTAAACGTCAAACTACTGTATTTGCGATTAGAAGTTTATGATTTATTTGTGTGTTTGAATTTCGCGCAAAACTACTCGCTAAATATCTGTGTTAGCCACCCCTGATTTTTAGGTGATAGACTACAGACAAGACTAGTGAACACCACCAACCACTAATTCTTGGGTTAATTAATATTTTGCTAACGAATAGTAGGATTTACCGTCACATTAGCGATCTACGGCTGAAAGAGTGAGCATGTTCGGGTGCAGAACTCGAATCTACGATCCTCAGATTGCGAGTCGAGAACTCGAGCCAACAGACCATGCCAGACTACGGAAAGTTTTGAAGATGAAACTGTTAGTAGGTGTGTTCTTCTATTGGTTCGAAATAAATGTCGAGTAATCTAAAAATTGGACTCGTTTTAACGATTGTTGCTTTTTGATGTCATTCTTTAACGGGAAATTACATCACTGATTACAATTCATGTACTTTTATAGGGGTACTTCCTAACGATCAATTCACAATTTATATTTATATTTATTCATTATAGAAATCTAAATTTTTAAATAGGCTTACAGATGCAAAAATATTAACTATATGTCAACACTTTAATTTTTTTGATTTCGAGACATCAGAAGAAAGAAAATTATTTCTGGTAACAAAAATAATCTTAAGATTTTAAAATTATCTTAAGACGTAGGAACATAAATCAAAGTCGCTTGTTTCTTAGGCCTGATAAGGCTTCATCTTGTTACGACCTTTAATATTTTACTTACCTAAATTAACATATTCCATACAGAGTCGCTTCCCCCCTCTAGCGGATTAGTTCATGTTAAACAATAACAAATAAATATATAACACTTAATCCTAAAGTGAAATATTTCACTTAACGTCAGTTGTTACTAATTATGCAAGAGAATGTGGAATTTCGAATAGTACTTTCGTAAAATTAAAAAGATTATTGGAGTTGACATTAAGAAATAAAGTTTAAACAAGTTATCAAAACAAATACGACTTTAAGAAGTCTTTCATTGTTTCTCTCTTCTTCTCTTACTTCTAGGTAGTATAAGACTATAATATTATATGTTAGATAGAAGAACGCATTTCACTAAATAAATCAAGTATGAAAACGTATTTAATACATTTTTTTTCTCCTTTTGCGATTTACGTTGTTGCTGCTGCTAAATGCCACTAGGTATATTATATTATTTGTCACAAGATTTCAGTTTATTTATTACACGAGTTACTGCACGTGATCTTCCCATTTCGTCTTTAAAATGTTTGAGGATTTCATGTTATTAAAAAAGCAAGTTTGTTAGTTTCTTTAGAAGCTGTCTCTTCAATAAGTAACGACAGTCTTCAACACACACAGTGCAATCGGGTCTTTCTACGCAGTAAGCTATCTTTTATTTTCACAGCTATTTTGTTAAGTTTCGTGTGATTCTAAGGTCGTACTGTTATTAGTAGTTTGTTTGTAGTTAAGCACAAAACTAAAGAATGGGTTATCTCTGCTTTGTCCACCACAGATATCGAAACCCATATTTTAGCATTGTAAGTCCGCAGACATCCCTTCCCCCGCTAGAAGAATGGTATGTCTACGGATTTAAAACACTAAAATCAGGAATTCGATTTCCCCCGATGGGCTCAGCAGATAGCTCGTTATGGTATTGCTATAAGAAAAACACAGACATGCCACTGTGTCACCGAGGGGACCTAAATCACCAGATATCGAATCGTAAATTTTGTTTATCCGTTGAATGTTGTGCACAAAAATTTGAAGGATATTTGCTCTAGTTATCCCTTATTTTGAAGTGATAGACTATACAGAGAAAAGGTAGCTGGCCAATAGCATCTACCGCCAAATCTTGTACTACGTTTTACCAACGAAAGGTGAGGTTATCTGTTACATTATAAGGCCCCTACACAGATCATGTTTGATGATAGGTTTCTATCGCACTTCATGCAGATTATGAAGTGAGAACCCTGACCACCACGCCATGCCAGGCCTCGTTTTACGTTTCAGGTATGAATTGCGCTATAATAAATTATTAAATATATGATTCAACATATTTTACTTCTGAAAAATCAATATATATTTGTACTGACAGAATGATTGATGAATAGGTTAATAGTGACTGAATTGCTGCTTCTAATCAGTCGTTGGAAATATTTCATCTATTTTTTGTTTTACTGTTCCCATGAGTTAAAGTTGAGAAAGCCAATGAGCTTCGCTAGTTTATAAACTACGGAAGATAAATATTGATGTTGTTTACTGGTTAATTTATGAAAGTGTATTATGTTACTCATCGCTGACTGGTTAATCATTAAAGGCGTGTGGTGCATCGCTAACTTTAATTGGTTAATCACTGATGATTCGTAACGCCCTTAACTAAGTAATTAGAAAATGTAGTAGGAATAAAAATTTAAAAATTCAAAAGTGGTCATAGTAGGTTTTCAGGAAAAGAACAAACAGAACTAGTTGATGACTTTCACCACATTAACAACGTGGGAAAGCATGGATGTTATAGAAGTAATAAATAAACAAAAATTTAAGATATTGTTAAATGAACTGATCCAGTGTTTGGCTGTAATTGACTCCAACATGTAATAGTATGAATTTTTTTTAAAATGATACCAGGATAATATGTCTACTAATTATAATGCTATTTGATTACGTAAGAATTACTTTTACTTGTCTACAGTAGTAAAAACTCACATTTGTAAGTCCACAAACATACCTCTGTTCCACCAGGGGACCTTGTTTTACATTTTTCATTTCAATCACTTTGAAATATTCTATAAAATACTAGATTAGAAAAAGACATATACAAATAAATGGAAGTCACTCGTAATGTTATTAGTTATTGATCAAAATTTACATTTTTTAAAACTAAACTGAATTTAGTTCGTGAGCTAAAAATTTGTAATATATTAAAACAAAATATAACATATTCTACCAAATAAAATAAAGTCTATGTTTGTGTACCAGGAAGTTCTCTTAACCCTATCGCATGTGTAAATATATGATAAAATGAGAGAAAAAACTCACCAATAGAACGACAATAACCGGAACAATAAATATATAATCATAACTGTCTCTGATTTGCCATGGACACCTGGAAAAACGACATGAAGAGGTTAAAGTCGAAATGTTACAAATGTGTAATAACATTAATACAGTTCATTCAACGACTGTTATGAAATCGTACTTTTAAAAAATTAAATAAGTTATTACTCGGGTACAATAATGTTAACAACTGATATAAGTGGGATCTGAAGTTTAATTTAATTATTTATCATGGTAGAACAATGGTAACAATTTATGAAAGTTGGACTCCAAGTTTAATTTAATAAAATTTCATGGTACAATAATGGTAACGATTGATGGAAGTTGGACTCCAAGTTAAATTTAATTATTTATCATGGTACAACAATGCTAACAATTGATGAAAGTTGAATTCCAAAGTTTAATTTAATTACTCATGATACAGTAGTAACAACAACTGGTGTATATTGAGCTATACGTTTAATTCGAGGCATACACTAAATTGTCCACATCAGAAGATGAAAACAATATACAAATTTCAGTGGATTCACAAAAATGTTTTACTAATCAACGATTAAATCCTGAAATCCAACACATCTGTTAACTGCCATAAATGATTCACCTAGTGTACCAAGAGTTGGTGGTGGATGATGGTGACTAGCTGCTCTCCTCTAGTCTTACACTGCTAAATTAAGGACGGCTAGTGCAGATAGACTTCGTGTAGTTTTGCGTGAAATTCAAAAACAAGCAAACAATCACCTAGTATTAAAAGTTTCAACTACATGTAGGAACAGCAAAAGTTCCTACACAAGCAAAACTTCAGTTATAAACAGAATTATTCTAGTTTTTGAGCATTCTGTGTTTAATTATAGGCTTTGCAAAATATTACGAAGAGTTTTAAGAAATAATTTTTTTCGAATTTTATTACCTTAAACCGCATATCATCTAGTTTTCAGAGCTGTTACAACAACAACGATAATACCACGTGACAATAGTTTCATCCACTCGTTAAAGAAAAGGATAAACACTATTAGTGCTCTTAACGAACATATTCGATAGATCTACATTGTGATCATTCATTTTCCTAGAGCTCACTTCTCCACACTGTAAGCGGTCTTAACTATTGGACTAACAACGCAATATTTAAATGGTTCAGACACATTGTGAACTCGAAGTGTACGTTGAGCGTATTGAATATATTTGGTTTGTATTACCTTAGTACAATTTTGGTTGTTTAGTGATTCATTATGCTAATAAAATCTACGATTAAATAAACTTCACTAAACGTAGTTTCAGAGCTCAAAATAAAAGAAGAAAACAACAACTTGTACTTACTTACCTTACAAGTAAAAATGTGTCACTTGGGAGTGGTGAAAAATAAACTTTACTGAGAGCCCAGATGAGAACAACAATGGCAGGTAACCCTGGGTAACAAATAGAAGAATCATGGAAGCACGTTATACAAGTACATTTAAAATGTGAGGTAAATTTACTAATTCACAAAATAACAACGATAACAATACGGTATAAAAGTGATAACAGTATGTTTGTTTTTTGAATTTCGCGCAAAGCTACAGAAGGCTATACGCGCTAGCTCTCCCTAATTTTGCACTGTAAGGTTAGAGGGAAGACAGTTAGACATCGCCACTCGCCGCCAACTCTTGGGCTACTCTTTTACCAACGAATAGTTGGATTGACCATCACATTATAACGCCCCTAAGACTGAAAGGGCGAGCATGTTTGGTGTGACGGGTATTCGAACCCGCGAGCCTCAGATTGCGAGTCGAGATCTCTAACCACCTGACCATGCTGGGCCTAACAGTATGTTATAACAGTGATAACAATACTGTAGAACAATGATAATAGTATAGCACAACAATGATAACAGTATAGTACAATAATTATAGAAGTTGATTACATCTCATGAATTTAGTTGTTTTTGTCAAGATCACTCTGCCAAAAGTACAGATTTTTCTCTTTTATGTTCAATCAGCTTAAATCGTAATAATCTTGCACACTGTAGAGTCTCACAGCCAATAAAGAGTACTGTAAAATGTAGTCTTATGTCCAATGGAAAGTAATTTAAAGTGTAGAGTATTGTGGCCAATGAAGAGTAATATAAAGTGTAAAGTCTTGTGGCCAATGAAGAGTAATATAAAGTGTAGAGTATTGTGACCAATGTAGATTAACGTAAAGTGTAGAGTATTGTGACCAATGTAGATTAACGTAAAGTGTAGAATATTGTGACCAATGAAGATTAATGTAAAGTGTAGAGTATTGTGGCCAGTGAAGAGTAATGCAAAGTGTAGAGTATTGTGGCCAGTGAAGAGTAATGTAAAGTGTAGAATGTTGTGGCCAATGAAGAGTAATGTAAAGTGTAGAGTCTCTTCTTTTGTTTGCCGATCTTATTTGATCGAAAACGCAAGCATTTGTAAATTATTCATATTATTCGATGTCTTGTCGTAGGAAACAAGTGAAACTTAGATTTATCATCTGTACTTAATTTTCAAATTTGCGCATGTGCACTAGTACCAATTTCATTTTATACTTCTTTATTTATCGTTCAACTGTGTTACGCTTTCTAGTCATCATAATTTTAATTTTTCGAAATGTAACATTTAGTTCATTAGAAAATTTCCTAAAGACATGAGTTTAGATATACACACAAATCTCAGCCAAGACCACTCATTAACCTTGGTATTTGTGCTGGTATATGTTGAACAATACAAGTTTGACCTAACCACTTGTGGTAAAGCAGTATTGACAGTTGACGTAAACAATGAAAGACTTATGTAATCATTCAGTAAACAACAATGATAACAGTTGATCTAAGTTGAACGATATAGAAATGTGAATGTAGTAAAAAATTTCAAAGTACTTTAAAGTGTAAAGTGAGCTATAACAAATATATTGTGCAACCGTCTTCCCCTGTAAAATCAAGTCATAAAATGCATTATATAGCAGGAAGATAATAAAGAAAGCAATATTTTCCTTGGATTCTCCCTCTTGAGAGTGTCCCCTAGTGGAAGAACGGTTAGTCTATGGACACAAGAACCCGGAGTTCGATTTATGGTAGTGGAAACAGGAAATAAC
This sequence comes from Tachypleus tridentatus, assembly GCF_004210375.1. Taxonomy (NCBI): domain Eukaryota; kingdom Metazoa; phylum Arthropoda; class Merostomata; order Xiphosura; family Limulidae; genus Tachypleus; species Tachypleus tridentatus. The sequence continues at coordinate 52,864,124 of NC_134830.1, forward strand.
TTAATGTGGCTTTGCTCTAAAACAAATATAGTACGGAGAGGAAGCGATTTCCTCACCCCATTGGGTTTCACTCATGCACCAAAATGTTGTGGTCCACGTCAGCTGAGACAAAGCTTAGTTTTTCCTTAGCCTTGGTATCTATAGGAGTCGAGAGGTAGGCCTAACTAGCAAATGTTTTAGGGAGTTACACAAGTTCCTGAATCTTGAATTCTATGGAGATCGAAAGGTAGGCCTAACTTGGTATATATCTAGGAGGTACACAAATTTCTCAAAATTCGTCACTACAGTCTTCTTAGTACATACGAAAATTTAAGCAAAACCTTTTATACAGATATACATAGCTCTTTAATTTAGAAAACATGCAGACAAACACAACAAAAAGTATTTAAAAGAGTGATATTATTATATTACTTTTGTGAACAGTAAGAGTCCAGCAAAGTTTGACTTCCAGGTCTTGGAATAATGTATAAACATTATAAAATGGTTTAAACTGTTATATGCGTGAAACTAAACACCAATGCATTTCGTGGTATAGTTAATGTAACCATAATTTCTTTATCAGCCCTGATTCCCAGTGGCACATCCGAATGTCTGTCGATTTATAATGCTAGAAACTGGACGAAACTAACATTGTGTCAACTGTTAACTAAAAGCAAAATCCTACACGTTAGTTTCTACTTTTTGTGTATTTCGTGGGACTGAGATATGACAAGTAGATTTTTAAATATTTTGTCAATTGGAAGATAATGTTATTTTTTATTGTTAATTATTTCACATATTTGGTTTAATTGGTGTTTTGAGGCTTTCATTCTGCCGTTACCAGTGCTATAACCAAGATGACAGTGGAGTTGATGTTTCACTGTGTTTCATTATAACTTTACTATAACAATGATGACAGTGGAGTTGATGTTTCATTGTTTTTCATTATAACTTTACTATAACAATGATGACAGTGGAGTTGATGTTTCAGTGTTTTTCATTATAACTTTACTATAACAATGATGACAGTGGAGTTGATGTTTCAGTGTTTTTCATTATAACTTTACTATAACAAAGATGACAGTGGAGTTGATGTTTCATTGTTTTTCATTATAACTTTACTATAACAAAGATGACAGTGGAGTTGATGTTTCATTGTTTTTATTATAACTTTACTATAACAAAGATGACAGTGGAGCTGATGTTTCAGTGTTTTCATTATAACTTTACTATAACAAAGATGACAGTGGAGTTGATGTTTCATTGTTTTCATTATAACTTTACTATAACAAAGATGACAGTGGAGTTGATGTTTCATTGTTTTTCATTATAACTTTACTATAACAAAGATGACAGTGGAGTTGATGTTTCATTGTTTTTCATTATAACTTTACTATAACAAAGATGACAGTGGAGTTGATGTTTCATTGTTTTTATTATAACTTTACTATAACAAAGATGACAGTGGAGTTGATGTTTCATTGTTTTTATTATAACTTTACTATAACAAAAATGACAGTGGAGTTGATGTTTCAATGTTTTTCATTGTAACTTTACTATAACAATGATGACAGTGGAGTTGATGTTTCATTGTGTTTCATTATAACTTTACTATAACAAAGATGACAGTGGAGTTGATGTTTCATTGTTTTTCATTGTAACTTTACTATAACAATGATGACAGTGGAGTTGATGTTTCATTGTGTTTCATTATAACTTTACTATAACAAAAATGACAGTGGAGTTGATGTTTCATTGTTTTTCATTGTAACTTTACTATAACAAAAATGACAGTGGAGTTGATGTTTCAGTGCTCTCTGTTTCAATTACAGCTTTGCTTACAAACAGATTAGGATTTATACGAACGTATCTAAATTAAACACAACTTATCGTTCAATTCCTACAATGTAGCGCTTTACGTATCTGGATGAAGTGGTGGTAACTAAAGTATTCATTTTTCTCCTCGGTATATTAATACGACACATTTACGTCATGGTTGCTCTTTCAGGAGTGTTCACTGTTTTGTTGTGAACAGAACTTATTTAACAAGCTAATGATGGAGACACGTTCTGTTCGTTTTATAATTGTATTAACCTAATCTTTGTATTTTCGAAATATTTTTATTTAAATGATAACACTTACGATGACCAGGAAACTCGGTGTTTATTACTTTCACAATAATATCTTTTATTAAACATTTTACACTTTAAAACATTCTATGTTTTCATACTAAGAATGTTTATGCCTATTTTGTTAACTGAGAGAAACCTGGTTCATAATCTTATTAATTGGTTTTGAAATTTCACACAATGTGTCACTTCATATCGCGTCACGTTAATAACGTGTTAACTCTGTTATGATGTGTTCCTTTATCGGATTATAATACACCAAAGAAGTGATACTTCTATAGGTTTCCTATTGGTTTAGTTAATCTTAGGGACTTAAAACGCTATAAGTCGTAACTCCATCCTCGCAGGGTTTACAACACAGGTAGCCTAGTGTTAAAATAAATTTCCGGCAATACACTTGTTAACTGTATCAGAATGTACGGTGACAACGTATTTTGTTGAGTTAAGAACTTGGTTGTTTAATACATTTTTGTATCGTCGAAGTTTTGCCACGTTATAAGCGACAATATTGTTTCCAAACTCCAAATATTATGTTCCACATCGTAATATTCTAATACGTAATATCCTTATACGTCTTCACGTAATTATTTAATGTAAGAACAGTATTAGTAATCAACTTACTCTGAGTAATATAAAACAATCAGTTGTAAACTAAGTGAATTTGGTTGTTGTTAAGCGCAAAAGTTACAAGATGGGCTATTTGTAATATGCCCACTTAGGATTTCGATACACGAGTTTTATCGTTTGCCGTTGAGCCACAGGGGTAGGGGGACTTTACAAGAAACTTTAATTGAGGGGGTGGGGTGTTGTAAGATTTCATATCTCTTTCTATACAAACCTTTTTTTTTCCCCAACACTAGCATTTACTCTCACAAGTTTTATGGATCCAGACAAATATAATTAATATTTAATATACAATGTGATTTAATATACACTATAATTATAACTTAAGTGCCCCTCTGGTTTTTGTTTTAGGCATGAAGGTTTTGGTGACCTTCTATTAAACGGTAACAATAACATATAGGAATAAAGTTAATTATATTTTGGTGACATAACTGATTATATTATGGTAATTATATACCATAATTATATTAATTATATTGACAATTAATTATAATGTGGTAAAATAATTGGTTCTATTATGATATCACAATTAATTATATTATGGTAACGCAATTATATTACGATAATAAATTAGTATCATAATAAATTGTCCCCCAGTGGCAGAGCGGTGTGTCTGCGGACTTACAAGGGTAGAACCCGCGTTTCGATACCCGTGGTAGGCAAAGCATAAATAGCCTATTGTGTAGTTTTGTGCTTGCTTCAAACAATAGTAATACACGTAATTATATTATTATAACACAATTTATGACATCATGATAATACAATTCTATTAAAGCACTTATTCATATTTTATCTCCCTCTGTTCCAGCAACCAATAGACAAGTTACTTAAAAACGGTTATGATTCAAGGTTAGGGTTTGCCCTAAATATTCACAGTGGGCATGGGATTTTGCACGCAATAATATTATAACCTTAATATATTTATTTATATTAAGAGTTACAAAAGGTGATGTTAATATAATATTAATTAACGCACTGTAACAATATTTTTATTATGCTATTTAAGTGTAGGCTGTAATAGAGAAGAATCCTACAAAAAAAACAACAACAACACTATAATACTAACGCTCTGATTTGTTTAGAATTTCTCATAAACCTATACAAGGACTATCCGCGGAAGCTGTCCATAATTTAGTTGTGGAAGACTAGAGAGAAGGCAGCTAGTCACCAACACTCACCGCCAACTTTGGGCTACTCTTTTTACTATTGAATAGTAGGTTTGACCGTACATTATAATGCCACGGCGGTTTAAAGACCGAACGTGTTTGGTGGGTCGGGGATTCGAATCTATGACCCTCATATTGCGAATTAAACTTCCTAACCACCTGGCCCTGAGGTAATGTTAAATTTGTTTCAATAACGTAATTATCAACAAATCATTTGTAGGAGGGCTGGTCGATTTTAAACACAAACATACACTGTAGCTGTGTGAGCTGTAGGAATCGAACCCCGAATTTCGACGATGCAAAACTTTAAGTTTTCCGCTGCACCACTGTTAATCATAAAGCTGTGTAGTAGTTGTATCGACTGAAGGGATCGAGCCCGGACATTTACAGCTTTAACTATTACTAAGTTTAATAATGAAGAAAAAAAGAATCTCGCATGAACGCAGATGTTCCTTTTAACGTGACCCCAGTGGCTCAGCGGTATGTCTGCGGACTTACAACGTTAAAAAAACGGGTTTCGATACCCGTGGTGGGCAGAGCACAGATAGCCCATTCTTTAGCTTTGTGCTTAATTCAAAACAGCAACAACAACCTTTTAACATTTCTGTTAGCAATATCTTGGTTTGAAGTAAGAGTTGTGTAAACGAAAAATGAATACCTCTGTCTGTTGTAGGTCACTACTCAGAAATCCTTTCGTTTAATACCAGAACTCGTCAGCGAAAGCTCCATATCAACTTTTGCTTTTAAACGTCGTGATATATTGAAAAAAATGATTTATACATCTTGGCCAGCTGTTGCCTTCTAAAACCAGATAGAATTAATATCATCCAAGCTTTCTTTGTTTCTTTAACCTAAATATTTATATCTTGACTGTAATACCTCAGCGATTTAACAAATAGCCATTTGACGAGGCTTTTTAATCAAAACAAACGAAAAATTACCTTTATATAATGGAAGCGAACAAGTTGGTGATCTTTTGATAGACGATAAAAATGGCGTCTTTTGTATCTTCGTTTCAATAGGATCGTACGTAAGATTAGTTAATGATTTGACAGTTTTTATTCACGATTCTGTTTACTTCCAAAGAAATGATCATTTATAGTGTGATTAGACAAGAGACACCTATTATGTGAGGTCGATCTCATAAATAATTCTAGAAAGTTTGCGATAACATTCATTGCGGTATACTTCTTGATGCATAATGATTGGCTACTCGATGGATTTGTGAATTCAAAACTTGGGCTTATTTTGAAAGTAACTAAGATAAGAAAAGCCTCTTGCGTAGGTTCTTAAAGTGCGTTGAAGAGAACAAGCTAAAAATACCCCAAGGTATTGCAAGTTGTTTTTTTGCAAACACTATTTAAACGATCGATATAAGCTGAAACTAGCCCATATTTTTCGATCCATTAACGAGTAGCTAAGTCTTTCACTCACGTTAAAAGCGAAATATAAAGCGTTCAGCCCATACAAAACATTAACACCAACCAAGTAAATTCAAGAGCACTCAAATAAACTCTTTAATAAAGACTTACACACGAAGACGAAGAGATTGTGTGTTTTTTTATTAACATTCTTTGGAATTTACTTCAGGTCGAAGTTCAAATAAATTTCTTTGCTGTGTGGCTTTTTGTTTTTGCTAAGGATTTCACTACATGAAACACATGCGCATTGCAGTAAATATGCAACATTTGTTCAAACTTCTTAGATGGATATTCAAAGTAAGTTAAATTATTGTTTTTTTTTTAATTGTCAGGTGCCTCTGCTAACATAGCGGGGCTCGGCATGGCCAATTTGTTAGAGCGCTCGATTCGTAATCTGAGGATCGTGGAATCGAATACCCGTCACAGCAGACATACTCGTCCTTCCAGCTGTGGGGACGTTATAAAGTGATGGTCAAGCCTACTATTTATTAGTTTCTTCAGCACATTAATGTTACTGTGTATGTTTCTTTGAACAACTTTTACGAGCATTACAGTGGCTTTATTGCACAGAAGAACCGTTAAACACTACAAAGAAAGCATTTTCAATTGTTAGGGTATAGAATATTTTATTTCGAGAAGCGTGACCTGTAGAATAGATGTTCGTGTGACATTATGCTATATTAAGGCTGGTGATAACTTGTAGCAAGCCTTACTTTAAAGACCCTATACTATTTCCAGTAAGAAGACGATAATACCATTTCGACCACTTACTTAGTATACTGAACGCTGTTGCCGACAATCTATAGAAGCAGTCTTCCCTTACATTATCTTTGTCAATTAATACTAACTATGTGAATAAAAAACCAAAAACTTTCAACAAGTTAGTTGACATACACAGGCTCCCTCTTTCCCCTTCACGATAATCAGAAATTACAATTAATGTGATCGAATGCAAGCTCAGTAATCCGAAACGTCACTGAAACTGAGTTTATTTTCGTGAGTATAGAAACATTAGTAACAAACATTTTAGAACAAAACTCCAAGCCACTAATCGTCACTCACACAATAACGATTGCGAACTTAGATAATGGTTATTTATAATCAAACAACTTGAGCGGTAAATAAAGTTATAGTTTGCTACAACATTTTCATAAAGACTTACCCCATCCCACAAAAGCATATATCTGGACCTTGAAAATCTCAAAAGAAAACGTTTTCACCACCAGAACATAGAGATAAAGGCCTTCAACGAACATCCAGAAGAAATTAGTGCCCAATAAGTATGTCAAAAATATTACCAAGACACAAGCTGCCTGTAAAAATACATAGTTAATCTTAAATATTATAAGGACACAAGTTGCCTGTAAAAATACATAGTTAATCTTAAATATTATAAGGACACAAGTTGCCTGTAAAAATACATGGTTAATTCCAAATATTATCAAGACACAAGCTGCCTGTAAAAATACATGGGTAATTCTAGATATTATCAAGACACAAGCTTCCGTTAAAAATACATCGTTAATTCTAGATATTATCAAGACACAAGCTGCCTGTAAAAATACATCGTTAATTCTAGATATTATCAAGACACAAGCTTCCGGTAAAAATACATCGTTAATTCTAGATATTATCAAGACACAAGTTTCTTGTAAAAGTACATGGTTAATTCTAACTATTATCAAGACACAAGGTTCCTGTAAAAATACATGGTTAATTCTAGATATTGTCAAGACACAAGCTTCCGGAAAAATACATAGGTAATTCTAGATATTATCAAGACACAAGCTGCCTGTAAAAATACATCGTTAATTCTAGATATTATCAAGACACAAGCTGCCTGTAAAAATACATGGGTAATTCTAGATATTATCAAGACACAAGCTGCCTGTAAAAATACATGGGTAATTCTAGATATTGTCAAGACACAAGCTTCCGGTAAAAATACATAGGTAATTCTAGATATTATCAAGACACAAGCTGCCTGTAAAAATACATGGATAATTCCAGATATTATCAAGACACAAGCTGCCTGTAAAAATACATCGTTAATTCTAGATATTATCAAGACACAAGTTTCCGGTAAAAATACATCGTTAATTCTATATATTATCAAGACACAAGCTGCCTGTAAAAATACATCGTTAATTCTAGATATTATCAAGACACAAGCTTCCGGTAAAAATACATGGTTAATTCTAGATATTATCAAGACACAAGCTTCCGGTAAAAATACATTGTTAATTTTAGATATTATCAAGACACAAGGTTCCTGTAAAAATACATGGTTAATTCTAGATATTGTCAAGACACAAGCTTCCGGTAAAAATACATAGGTAATTCTAGATATTATCAAGACACAAGCTGCCTGTAAAAATACATGGGTAATTCCAGATATTATCAAGACACAAGCTGCCTGTAAAAATACATGGGTAATTCCAGATATTATCAAGACACAAGCTGCCTGTAAAAATACATGGTTAATTCTAGATATTATCAATTAAGAAAGCTTATATGTTCTCTTTCTATACAAATGGAATATAACACATGCCTGTTCCACAGAAAGAAATGTGAGCTGTATACAACCCCGGATTAAGGCATGGGCTTACCGGGCTGAAGCTCAGGGCCTCACACTAATTCGGAGGCATCTACAAGTCGAAAAGCCTAGGGCCAACAGATTTTCACAGATTTTGGTTTCTGCTACTTACGGATACCTTATTCAGGTTTTACCATTATTTTACCTCAACCATGGTTCCTGTTTCTTAGATATCTTGTTCAGGTTTTGCCGTTATTTAACACCTTACCATGATTCCTGTGACTTAGATATCTTGTTCAGGTTTTACCGTTATTTAACATCTTACCATGATTCCTGTGACTTAGATATCTTGTTCAGGTTTTACCGTTATTTAACACCTTACCTTGGTTCCTGTTACTTAGATATCTTGTTCAGGTTTTACCGTTATTTGACATCTTACCTTGGTTCCTGTTACTTAGATATCTTGTTCAGGTTTTACCGTTATTTAACATCTTACCTCGGTTCCTGTGACTTAGTTATCTTGTTCAGGTTTTACCGTTATTTAACATCTTACCTTGGTTTCCGTGACATAGATATCTTGTTTAGGATTTACCGTTATTTAACATTTTACCTTGGTTCCTGTGACTTAGATATCTTGTTCAGGTTTTACCGTTATTTAACACCTTACCTTGGTTCCTGTGACTTAGATATCTTGTTCAGGTTTTACCGTTATTTGACATCTTACCTTGGTTCCTGTTACTTAGATATATTGTTCAGGTTTTGCCGTTATTTAACACCTTACCTCGGTTCCTGTTACTTAGATATCTTGTTTAGGTTTTACCGTTATTTAACATCTTACCATGATTCCTGTGACTTAGATATCTTGTTCAGGTTTTACCGTTATTTGACATCTTACCTTGGTTCCTGTTACTTAGATATCTTGTTCAGGTTTTACCGTTATTTAACACCTTACCTTGGTTCCTGTTACTTAGATATCTTGTTTAGGTTTTACCGTTATTTAACATCTTACCATGATTCCTGTGACTTAGATATCTTGTTCAGGTTTTACCGTTATTTGACATCTTACCTTGGTTCCTGTTACTTATATATCTTGTTCAGGTTTTACCGTTATTTAACATCTTACCTCGGTTCCTGTGACTTAGTTATCTTGTTCAGGTTTTACCGTTATTTAACATCTTACCTTGGTTTCCGTGACATAGATATCTTGTTTAGGATTTACCGTTATTTAACATTTTACCTTGGTTCCTGTGACTTAGATATATTGTTCAGGTTTTACCGTTATTTAACATCTTACCTTGGTTCCTGTGACTTAGATATCTTGTTCAGGTTCTACCGTTATTTAACACCTTACCTCGGCTCCTGTGACTTAGATATCTTGTTTAGGTTTTACCGTTATGTAACATCTTACCATGATTCCTGTTACTTAGATATCTTGTTTAGGTTTTACCGTTATTTAACATCTTACCATGATTCCTGTGACTTAGATATCTTGTTCAGGTTTTACCGTTATTTGACACCTTACCTTGGTTCCTGTTACTTAGATATCTTGTTCAGGTTTTACCGTTATTTAACACGTTACCTTGGTTCCTGTGACTTAGTTATCTTGTTCAAGTTTTACCGTTATTTAACACGTTACCTTGGTTTCTGTTACTTAGATATTTTGTTTAGGTTTTACCGTTATTTAACACGTTTCCTTGGTTCCTGTGACTTAGATATCTTGTTCAGGTTCTACCGTTATTTAACACCTTACCTCGGCTCCTGTGACTTAGATATCTTGTTTAGGTTTTACCGTTATTTAACATCTTACCTTGGTTCCTGTGACTTAGATATCTTGTTCAGGTTTTACCGTTATTTAACACGTTACCTTGGTTCCTGTGACTTAGTTATCTTGTTCAAGTTTTACCGTTATTTAACACGTTACCTTGGTTTCTGTTACTTATATATCTTGTTTGGGTTTTACCGTTATTTAACACGTTACCTTGGTTCCTGTTACTTAGATATCTTGTTTAGGTTTTACCGTTTTTTAACATCTTACCACGATTCCTGTTACTTAGATATCTTGTTTAGGTTTTACCGTTATTTAACATCTTACCATGATTCCTGTGACTTAGATACCTTGTTCAGGTTTTACCGTTATTTGACATCTTACCTTGGTTCCTGTTACTTAGATATCTTGTTCAGGTTTTACCGTTATTTAACATCTTACCTCGGTTCCTGTGACTTAGTTATCTTGTTTAGGTTTTACCGTTTTTTAACATCTTACCATGATTCCTGTTACTTAGATATCTTGTTTAGGTTTTACCGTTATTTAACATCTTACCATGATTCCTGTGACTTAGATATCTTGTTCATGTTTTACCGTTATTTGACATCTTACCTTGGTTCCTGTTACTTAGATATCTTGTTCAGGTTTTACCGTTATTTAACATCTTACGTCGGTTCCTGTGACTTAGTTATCTTGTTCAGATTTTACCGTTATTTAACATCTTACCTTGGTTTCCGTGACATAGATATCTTGTTTAGGATTTACCGTTATTTAACATTTTACCTTGGTTTCCGTGACTTAGATATCTTGTTCAGGTTTTACCGTTATTTAACATCTTACCTTGCTTTCCGTGACATAGATACCTTGTTTAGGATTTACCGTTATTTAACACGTTACCTTGGTTCCTGTTACTTAGATACCTTGTTTAGGTTTTACCGTTATTTAACACGTTACCTTGGTTCCTGTGACTTAGATATCTTGTTCAGGTTTTACCGTTATTTAACACGTGTTCCTGTTACTTAGATATCTTGTTTAGGTTTTACCGTTATTTAACACGTTATCTTGGTTCCTGTTACTTAGATATCTTGTTCAGGTTTTACCGTTATTTAATACCTTACCTTAGTTTTTGTTACTTAGATACTTTTGTTCAGGTTTTCCCATTGTTTTTAATTACTTACTCTGGTTCCTGCTATTTACTTACCTTAATCAGGTTTTACCGCTATTTATAACTCCTTACCCTCGTTTCTGTTACCTAGATACCTTATTCAGAATTTACAGTTATTTTTAACTAGTTACTTTTGTTCCTGCTATAAGATGGCTCAATCAGGTTTTACTGCTATTTTTAATTCCTTACTTTGGTTCTTGCTATTAGACACCTCATTCAGGTTTTACCATTATTTTAACGTTAACCCTTACCTTGGTTCCAGCTACTTATATATATCTTGCTTTGGTTTTAAAATGAAACACGGTAGTTGCTTGTAGATAAATTATAATTATTAAACAGAGATATGTCATGTCCTGTTCAGTGTTATTCTATACGCGTTCAATACTCTGACAGGACATCTTAAATATTTAATAAAACCATAACTTCTCACCCTGGTTCCTGCTACCGTGTGGTTTGGCAGAAGTTGAAAATTGGCTGTTATAATCCACGTCATGTCCAGTAGAATGTACGTTACAATAAGATTGGTATGGATGATATTGCGGAGACAACGAAGATCTCTAGATGAAGACAGAGAGGATTGTTCATCCTGTTAGAACTAGAAGCCATTGTTACTCCATTGTTCTTGTTTTCATTTAAAGGGTAAGAAAATGAAAATTACAATGATCATTGGCCTTCCATTGTACCTTTTAGATTTCTTTGTTAAAACTATTATGTCACCCTCTGGAACTACTGTTTCAGGCTCAGATCTATGTTATCAGCGGTTAAACTTTACCTGAATCTCAACTCTCTTGTCTTGCAGTAGAAAACAATTCTTCTCTCCCAACATAAACTACATACTTAGTTTTTCTCTGAGATTATGGTATATACAGTTTCGAAAAGGAATATATATAATAAACAGTTACATTTATTGATTGTATGAATGTTAGAAAAAGTTTATGATAAAGTAATAATTATTGACAGAATTCTTGTTCGTTTTTACACTTCAATGTTGTTTGTTTGAGAATCATAAAGACCTGAACATCTCTAGAGTTCCTTATAAACAAAGATGTGAGTACCTGTAGAGATCCTTATAAACATAAAGATCTGAGAACCTACAGAGTTCCTTATAAATATAAAGATGTGAGCACCTGTAGAGTTCCTTATAAACAAAAGTATATGAGAACCTGTAGAGTTCCTTATAAATATAAAGATGTGAGCACCTGTAGAGTTCCTAATAAACATAAAGATGTTAGCTCGCTTTTCAATATTGAAAAGTGATAATCAAATTATTGAGGCTGTTTACTTGAGAAAACGAAGTTCATTGCTACTTACTTGAAGTACACGAATATAGTAAGAGCCACTAGCGAGGCCAAGAGGGAGATTCCATATCCTATGTAATAGATTTTTGTAGCTTCCTTGACATCCCACAGCACCTGTACAGCATGGGGACACAGAGTAATGCAAAAATCAACACTTATTTCCTTATGGTTAATTATTTAAAGAAACTATACCGTTGAAATATTGTTAATATTGTTATCAACTACAAGTTAACGTTACGTCATTCACATCAATGTTACTGAGGTAAGTTGAACGTAAGAATATAAACTCCAGAGTTTAGCCTGAAGATGACCTGGGAAAGTTGAAACGTTGTTTCTCCTTATCAATAGAAATGTTAATACCCATACCAGCCATTATGAGATACATTTTTATTTCAAGTGGGTTTCTTGTCATCAAGAAACTCCAGACTTGTTTGATGACCTTGTTTGCCACAGTCAAACGTTATTGTTGTAGTCCGTACAGTTTTTGGTTTATCTACGTTTCTATAATACTTTTCATACAGTTTCTAATTTGTGTGAATGAAATTAGTGTTAATAATTCTGACTTGCGATTTGTACCTTCAAGTACATTGGATGTTTGTACAAAATTACACAAGTATTAAAGTTTACCCTCAAACCAGTCCCTCATCAGTTAGTATTTTTTGACAAGTAAGAAGTAACTCGTTAATTTGATAATAAAATATTGGTATATATAGTTTCATAATAATTGTTTGTTTTGTTTGTTTGTTTTTTTACATTTTGCGCAAAGCTACACTAGGGCTATCTGCGCTAGCCGTCCCTAATCTATCAGTGTAGGACTAGAGGGAAGGGAGTTGGTCAACACTACCCACCGTCAACTCTTGAGCTACACTTTTATCAACGAATAATGGGATTAACTGCCACATTATACCGCCCTTACGGCTGAAAGGGCGAGCTTGTTTGTTGTGACAGGGATTCGAACCCGCGACCCTCATATTACGAATCGAGCGCCTTAACCACCTGGCCATGCGGGGCCTCTAATAATTGTCACGCCATTGGCAGGTACAGTTAACCCTAAGGTTATGGACTCAAATTGCTTTTTAATCCTTTTCTTTATTTCAAACTATTTATTCACAAAAGCACTTTTCGGTTGGTTTTTGGGTCTTTAATGTGACACGAGCCACACACAGCTCTGAGTAAAACAACATTAGAAGTGCGGTTAGTCATATTAATTACCACTAGACTGCCCTATTTAATTTGACTTTTAAAAGAAAGGATGATTTATTCAGCTTTCTTTCGACCAACATTTCGCACTGAGTTTTGTAACAGGTAAAATCCACAAAATTAATCAATATTTGATCTGAAAAAAAGGGGGAAGCTGATGATGTAACGTTTAAACCTTCTTTCATTAAACTTGATCTGCACCAGAAACATGGATTTAACGACTTACAGTTGATTCTGATTAACCATTAATACGTGAAAACCTTGACTTGTATGGTACACAAACTGAATTATGGTATTTCTTTTAGCCAACACCTCTAACTTAGATCTTGACACTGGTGCATGTTGGGAAGGAAGTGTGCCAGAAAATACAATATATATATTCTGTTTCGAAGTGTAAAGGGTTTTCAGAAATGTGTATGACTGAGCAGTGGCGTTGGAACCAAGAGTGCTCTAACACTACCACCCCCACACTTTTAGATACCTGATTTATATTAATTTTCTGGGAGACATTTCCCCATAACCTCTAGAATCAGCTGTCTTTGGCAGCATGGAATCTGCTCCTTATACTTTCAATATTTCATTGTAAAATACGCACGACTAGTCAAACACCCCCGACTTTGAAACTCCTTCCAACACCACTGTTTAGATAGCATGTTTTGATGCAGTATATGCCATAAATGATCCTTAAATGCATATGGTGAATCTACTTTTAATGTTTTACAGTTGTTAATAATTTGTTTAACAAGATTATCACGTGAAAGTTTTGGTTTGGTTTAATTTGAATTTCGCGCAAAGCTACACGAGGGTTATCTGCGCTAGCCGTCCGTAATTTAGCAGTAAGACTAGAGGGAAGGCAGCTAATCATTACCACCCACCGCTAACTCTTGGGCTACTCTTTTACTATCGAATAGTGGGATAGACCGTACTTTATAACGCCCTAACGGCTGAAAGGACGAGCATGTTTGGTGTGACGGGAATTCCAATCCGCGAGTCTCAGATTACGAGCCGAGCACGTGAAGTGGAATTTATTGATACTTCAGATTTAATGCTAACACTCTTATAACAAGTACAATCAGAGAGATTCCATGCTCTCATCCCGGCTTCTTCTTTTCGAGGTTGCATACGTTTACATTGAATAACGTTTCATTTCATCTTCAAAAAACTTAGAAAAGCACTCTCAGATCCAGAATGATCAACGATTCGGATCATATTTTGTAGTATGATGAAAAGTCTCAACTATAATCTATCCTAGAAATTTGGTACAAATACGATAACACTTTACAGAATTATTAACACAAGACAGTGTTAATGCCCTATATTCAAGTTATAGAAAACAACAACGACTTCAAAGTGATCCAGAATCCGTAATTGTATCCTGATAAAATTTGGGAAAGACTGTACCATGCTGACTCTTTTTTCATCTTGTGTAAAATTTCATCTCAATCGACCGATTAATTTTCGAGATAAGCGCGAAAAAACACAAATAGACCCGATTGCAATATCACTTCCTTTCGGAAGAGAGTTTAAACAAACAACAACATAAATAAATGTAAATGACTATTTATTAACAGTATTTATTATAATACATGCGTATTTAGTACATCGTCTGTAAGCGTGAAAACACATTTTGTGACCAGTTTGTCGGTCTTACCTCTAGAAATGTATCTTCGCTTATTAAGGGGTTACACTTAGAATAGTCGGATCTGTTTGCCCACGTTCCATTTTCGTAGCATAGTCGAGTAGCATTCTCTAAAGAAACAAATATGGCTATGAAATGCGAAACCGATAACAATATTGAATGTTTACAACTTCATTAATACCATAATACAGAAACAAATGAGTGATGTTTTCCACAGGTTTTAAGTGTTGTGATTACCTGAAAATTGATCTGTGTAAAGTATTGTAATTAAGGTTCCCTGGTGGATATGTTTACCAACCTGAATCTTATCACACAAACAGTTCCGCTAAGATTTACTTGATAAAATACACGTCCTTAGGAACCTAAAACTCAACAAACTCAAAACATTACTGGAATACTCTAACAGAAGGGCTTAGCGATATTAAGTTTACAATAGTGGAAATAACAGCTCATATTTTACTTGAAAGCGTATTTGTTAATACTTTAACAAACACTAACTGTTACCTTCAAGTACTGTTGTAGATAAATACTTCAACAAACACTAACTGATACCTTCAAGTACTGCTGTAGATCAATACTTTAACAAACACTAACTGTTACCTTCAAGTACTGTTGTAGATCAATACTTTAAAAAACACTAACTGTTACCTTCAAGTACTGTTGTAGATCAATACTTTAACAAACACTAACTGTTACCTTCAAGTACTGTTGTAGGTCAATACTTCAACAAACACTAACTGTTACCTTCAAGTACTGTTGTGGATCAATACTTTAACAAACACTAACTGTTACCTTTAAGTACTGTTGTAGATCAATACTTCAACAAACACTAACTGTTACCTTCAAGTACTGTTGTAGATCAATACTTTAACAAACACTAACTGTTACCTTCAAGTACTGTTGTAAGTCAATACTTTAACGAAATGTAATTACAACTTTTGTAATAAACCCGAAAACCCGAGTACTTTTGTAAGTGGATTTTATTTTTTTTATTTTTAATCCATTTTTTTTTATTTCTTATTGTCAGTGACCTTTAGTGAATCAATGGTAAGCTTGAGGACCCATGGAACTAAAATTCAGGGTTGATTGTGTAAATTACGGTCCATTGCAGCAAAAAAGACTGATTTTGTGATTTACGTATTAATTTAAATATATATGTTTCGAACTCAGTTTTTTTTTACAAAGAATATAATAGTTACTATTTCTCTTATTTTTTCTTGTGATTTTTACAGCTCACCAACATATAAAATGTTGTCGTGATAAAAATTTCCCATAACTAAAACGCACTGTGAATATTTCAAAGCTAGAGCAGACTTTTCTGTCATAATTAGTAAATATATGTTATGCATTCTAGAACCGATATAAGTAGTAAAGTTTTCTAATTCACAAGAAGCTATGGTATTGTTTGTTCGGTTAGAAATGCGACAATGTTTAAAACTCTCTTTTTTTTCTCTATACACTGACTATCAACAAATTGCGGTGGGAGATTTAGAACTAATATATAAAATTACGCCCTCTAGTGGTAGTATATGTTCTTGTTTCTATGTTAATTGCAGTGGTGACTGTAACACCACTAAAACTTGGCAACTATTAACAACGTTGGTTAAAAAACAAGCAAATAAAGCATCAAAGTATTATAATAAAGTTATTAACACAAAGATTTCAGACCCAGTACGTTGTAACCTGTTTGTTTGTTGTTCTATCAAAACAAGCGGTTGATGTGTGAATTTGAAATACCTCATCAACGTTGTACTGTAATGAAACGATGGACGAAACGTACAGTTCCTAACGGTGACTGTGTTAAGAAAGGACGTGTTTCCTCACTTAAACACTGCTATTAGTGACTCCAACCGAATCGGCTATTTTACATTAATAGGGCTTCAGTTGTTAAAGCCTCATAATCTAAGCCTCACACGTGATTACTATTGTATCTCGCGCCTGAAAGTGAGTTTTATAAGTCATCCATCAGGTTTAATGAGGCCAAATGGTCGATACACAGAATGTTCCATTGTTTGTTCTCACCATTGGAAAACACTAGCCTCTAAGCAGGTCAACGTGTTAATTGATCCAACGCTGCCCATTGTTGTTGTCTTGTTAGTGCAGAGTTACACAATGGGTTATGTGTATTCTATTCGCTGCAAAGAATCGAATCCTGTAGTTATATGTTTTAAGTCCGCAACCTTGCTGTCGTCCAACCGGAATAGTTATTTTTACGGGTAATCACGGAAAGATTACGCACGAAATCTTTGGGCTGAGTTGAACAAGATATAGAAATAAAGAACGGAAGAGAACCAGGAATAAAGACAAAAAATATTTATTTTGTAATTAAACAGTTTTCTTAATGAACTATTTTTTTTTCGAAATTATAATTTTTTGTAACTAATTTCTACTTAAAAACAAATGAAATTTGGATTAGAAGAAGTAACACCACGAAACTAGATTTTATGTTCAAAAACTAAAAATATATTCATGGATAAGACCTGACAGTATTTCTAAAGATCTACTTTTATCATACATTACTTTATAGACAATAAACGGAAATATTGTCCGCCTTAACATTTTCTGGTCCAATTGTTATTTAGGGTGAACTTCTGGAACAGTTGTTATTTAGGGTGAACTTCTGGTACAGTTGTTATTTAGAATAAGTTTCTGATGTAGCTGTTATTTACGATAAGCTTCTGGCACAGTTGCCATTTAGGATAAGCTTTTGATATATCTGTTATTTGGAATAAGTTTCTGGTCCAGCTGTTATTTAGGATAAGCTTCGTGTCTCAGATTGTACAATAAAAGAGCATTGTAGAATTATAGAACATTTTAATTTAGATCATATAAATGAATAAATATTTTGTGATATTTATTTTTTATTTATTTTTAAACTATCATTGTTATAATTATTACATAATAATTTTGTAAAATATTTTGCAGACTTCTACATGGAACTTTTTTAATATATTTTGACATCGTTTGAATACTCCATTCAACTAATGTGTTTAGTTTATCTAGTAGTCATGAGTATTTCACTAGTCTAAAGTTAAACTGTAAAATATTATGAAACATAACAAATGTTACAACAATGATATGAGAACAGTGACACTTCATCAATATTATGCAATACACGTTTGAAATACAAAAATATCAACTTCACTGACTATCTCCTAATTCGTTTGTCTATGAATAGTAGGGCTTCTGAGTCAAGCTAGGTAAGAAATATATGTATTTAAACTTAATTTGATATCGGAATTTTACTGGTATATCAGATATATTTTGTGTATTTTATCAGATATGTTCTGTGGAGTTGGTATTCTTGTATTTGGCCCGGCATGGCCAGGTTGTTAAGGCATTCGACTCGTAATCTGAGGGTCGCGGGGATTCGACACAAAATTCAAGACAAAAAACAATTTTTTTATATTTCAAACGTGTATTGTACAATATTGATGAAGTGTCACTGCGTTCATAACACTTGTTATTCATTGTTGTAAGATTTGTTATGTTTGATAATGTTGTACAGTTTAATTCTAGATTAGTGACATACTCATGACTACTAGGTAGATTAAACACACTAGTTGAATGAAGTATTCAAATGAATAATTACAGATTAATTTTTACATACAATTCTATTTATCATTTACATACGTATATATATATATATATATATGTATATATATTTAAAATATCTGTTGTAATATGTTTAATTGTTATTTAAGACTTTTTAATCAGGTTTGGTTTGGTTTTTTGTAATTTCGCACAAAGCTACTCGAGGGCTATCTGTGCTAGCCGTCCCTAATTTAGCAGTGTAAGACTAGAGGGAAGGCAGCTAGTTATCACCACCCACCACCAACTCTTGGGCTACTCTTTTACCAACGAATAGTGAGATTGATCGTAACATTATAACGCCCCCCACGGCTGGGAGGGCGAGCATGTTTGGCGCGACTCGGGCGCGAACCCGCGACCCTCAGATTACGAAGCGCACGCCTTAACGCGCTTTTTAATCAGAGCTAGAAGTTTTAACAGAACAAAACTTACCAGAAGTGTTGTAACGGATTCCCTTTAATTCGGGAAAACACGAGATCTCAGCTGCGAAACCAGCAGGAACAGAAGGCCAACATGACAGGCCGTCCCAGGTAACATTACACCGAATTGGTTCTCCTAGAAACAATCAGAACTATGAGACATCAACATAGAAATTGTTACTGAAGACGTACTAACATTAACACTTTCAGGAGATTATAATCCATTGTTTATTTGGTTGTTAAGTGGGCTAACTGAGATGTGCTCATCAATGGTATCGAAGCCTAATTTTAAAGTCTTCTGACACTGGTGGGTGAGGCTTTGTTTGCGCTGTACGTAACTTTCATTCACGATTCGGTGTGTTTATTCGTGGCGTTGTCTTTAATATAAATAAATAACTGAGAAAAAATGTTTTTTTGTCGATAGTGGCCAGGGTGGCTGTGAGTACACCTGAAACAAACAATAATGTTCATCCATCCAGTTTTAAGTCGCCAAATTAGACATTTGTCCTGCTGGAAGTACACAAGACACCAGACTTTCCTTGTTTAACTACGGTGACGCATTAAACATACAGATTATCATGGTTTAACTACAGTGGCGCATTAAACATACAGATTATCATGGTTTAAATAAAAAATTGAAATTTTGATTAAATACACTGTGAAAGTTGCGCATTTAAAAATCTTAACAAGACCATAAATTTACATTAGTAATTAAAGGACTATTATTAATTATTTCTACTTTTTTATTCAGATTTGAGAACTTTGAGATGAGTAGTGTATTTATTTCTAGAACGTTTGACAATGTGTGGCTTTCAGATTAAGACGCCCTCTCGTAACTGATTTATACTCAAACACCCGCCACTTTGCTATCTTCCTTCTGAGAGGGCCTGGCATGGCCTAGCGCGTTAAGGCGTGCGCTTCGTAATCTGAGGGTCGCGGGTTCGCGCCCGAGTCGCGCCAAACATGCTCGCCCTCCCAGCCGTGGGGGCGTTATAATGTTACGATCAATCTCACTATTCGTTGGTAAAAGAGTAGCCCAAGAGTTGGTGGTGGGTGGTGATAACTAGCTGCCTTCCCTCTAGTCTTACACTGCTAAATTAGGGACGGCTAGCACAGATAGCCCTCGAGTAGCTTTGTGCGAAATTCCAAAAACAAACAAACACACAAACAATCCTTCTGAGAGAAATTAGGAGCAAATGGTCTTTGCTCGTGTGATAGATATAATATGAAGGACGAATTCTACTGTCTCAGAACTCAAAAGCTCAAAACGATTATGGGGAATAGAAATGACATAACGTTAACTTCAGCGTAATAAAATTTAACTAAAATGCACTGTGTATGAGCGACATCTATTACCAGTTATACCCCAGGAACCGAACGAAGAACGTTAATGTTAGTACCTATAAGTTAGGTAAACTGAATGAGTTTAATTTTTTAGTAACGTATGTCGGTGCTTTTAAAATGTGCATATCAGCATATGAAATCATTCACTAATGTTTGCTAATACGTATAGGAGGTCAAAGGTAGCCCAGCAGCTAGAGTTTCGGACAGTGGATCTAATTTTTCATTGTTTGCTTCAGTTACCGGCAAGGTTTAAAAAAAAATCGCGCTGCGCACTTTGAGCCCGTGGCTGCAACATAAATGTGGCAGTCAGATACTACTATTCAGTTATAGTAGCTTAGGAGTTGGCGGTGGGTCGTGTTGCTGTTTCTTCTCTAGTCTGTTTATTATTTCAAAACTGAGGACGGCTAGGTAGCTCTCGAGCAGGTTTTTATGGAATCCAACACACATAATGCACTCAAACCTGAAGATATGGAGTGTTTCGAGCGGCGTCACTTCTCGAACGTTAAACTTTCAGATTCGCAGTCTGGGACGCAAACCACTAGACCATGTTCGACTCGCAGAATTAAAAACAAACAAAAGTTTCGACGTTTAAAAATGAAAATTAGATTTTACATATTTTTAAACATTCATTAAAATGTCGAATAATGTTTCACGCGTGGGGTCAGGGGACTATGTTTAACTGTTTCGATGTTTTTAGGTGCATAATTTTTCCTGAAGGGGACCGAAGGCCTTCTAGGAGGGTCAATTGTTTCAGCTACTCGCACCACTATGCAACAGCGTGTTTGTTTCTGTGAGTCAGTCAGTAGACACTAAAATGACGTTACATAATGAACTCTTAATTAATGTTGCAACTTGTATTTCGTAGCATCAGAAAAAGTGCGCATGTCATGAATCACGAAAAGAATTATACACTCGATTGGCTACAATATAGCGTGACATATGAACTTCAAAAGTAAGAAATGAAAAAAATATATTTGTTAGTTTTCACCTTGGGTTTATTTTCTCTTGAAACAGAACACTTTCTGGAACCCTGCGGCAATACACCTGGTATAGTTTATATACAAACTAATGAAAAATGAATTATTACATCCTTTTCGATCTACACATATTCTACTGGAGGCCATTTAATCAGTTATAACTTCTAATCCTCCATCTTCTCAATAGCTCAGCGGTCTGTGGGCTCTTAACGCAAAAAAAAAAAAAAAAGTTTCGAAAGCCGTGGTGGTCACACCAAAGATAACGTAACGTATAGCTTTGTTCTTAACCATAAAGGAAATATAATATACTTTCATAATGTTGGTATAGCTTATTATTGGTATTGCCCGAATGCTAACCAACCCATACTTTCCCAAGTAGCGTCAAGAACCTTGCCATTGTTTGAAAGGCCTCGTCGGCACTGGATTTAGCAAGTATAGTGTGGTAGACGTTAACATGCACTCTACACTTTCACTCAGTATTATTGTTTATTCCTGACTTCAAGTTTTCTACTTAAGATAAAGGGAAATTAAGAAACAAGACATATCTGGTTTATTTGTGAGGATGTACGTGTGTATTCTGTGTGAGTACGACGTATACGTATCTTGTATTTGTTTGCAAGGACGTATGTATTCTCTGTGTGTACGAATTATTCCTATATTATGATGGAAAGGTATGTTTTAGCAGGGCTGCGTATCTCATCATAGGTCGAAAGGTATCTAGATACATAAGTTGTGCCAACGGTTTGTTACAAAGTGTGACAGTCTTGTCTGTAATTTATTATCTATACTACTCACATTGTCTTATTTAAGTGTACTCCCGACTTATATTCCTTTAATGTATTATTAATTTTAGACAAAAATGCTTTATTAGAAATTCTGATTTTTTTTCAGTGCAAAAGACTTATAATGTTTACTGAAAGCTTGCCATAAGTCGCATTGTATCGTACTGGATTATGTACTGATATAATCATATCACGGCTTCACGATACAATACTCATACTGTTGTGTCGTTATACATTTAGTTTTTATGTCCACTAAGTAGTTTCCTGGAAGTGTATGCCTACGGGTGTGGATTTTTGGTTTATTGAATGTGTATTTCAATTTATGTACTTCCAGGGCGTATTGGATGTTGATGTAACAATATTTACTTTCTTGGATGCCTAAGTGTTCTTATGTGTATTTCCTGAATGTACACAACTGTATGCACTTGATGAATATTCATGTGTTCCATGTGAAGTACGTACATTTTCTGAACAACCCTGGTCATGCATGTGCATTCCGAATGTCTGTCTTCCTTCGACCCGGCATGGCCAGGTGACGCTCGACTCGCAATTTGAGGTTCGCGGGATCAAATCCCCATCACACCAAACATGCTCGCCCTTTCGCGTTATAATGTGACGGTCAATCCCACTATTCGTTGGTAAAAGAATAGCTCAAGAGTTGGCGGTGGGTGGTGATGACTGGCTGCCTTCCCTCTAGTCTTACATTGCTGAATTAGGGACGGTTAGCGAAGATAACCTTCGTGTAGCTGTGCGCGAAATTCGGAAAGAAAGAAACAAAACAAACTCTCTGCCATTGCGTAACTTACGTGTATTTCTCGTGAATCTTTATTTTTTATATGCACCAATGTTCTGTATGTATTTTTGCTATGCGAACATACGTGTTTTGGTTTGTTACATGAACGTACATACAAGAAGTAGAAAATGTTTGAATGTTTTGGGATAGCTTAATCTGAGAATAAACAATCATGTTTTAAAAGCGTAATTCCATGTTATGTGAAACATACTATGTACAGAAGCTATTTAACATCTGGTTGAGCCTCTCCCCCCCCTCCCCACTCCTCATCTTTGTGGCTAAATAATTGAAAACTATTCTAGGGTTCTATTTTCCTGATTTGCTGTTTTAACATTCAAACTGACAGTAACAACGTTTTGTAAGCCATGTTCTGTACTTACAGTTAAATCATTCTGTATTTCATGTTCTATATTTATAATACAGGATTTTGTATGTTATATTCTGTACTTGTAATAAAAACCTTTGGTATGTCATGTTCTGCACTTGTAATAAAATGTTTTATTTGCAGTATTATAAATTTCGACAAAATAAAATATTTTGAACGCAGGAAACTTTAACTACTCAACAAGAAATCGATTCATTTGAACAAAAACTAAACACTCGACAATCCTCTGAACACCTGTTTTAGGAAGTTTCTGGACTGGAGTATTATTGTATTTTGATCAGTGGTATTTGTTTTTAAGTTAATTAACAAAGTTTAAATGTAGGTAAATCACTGTATCCAGTAAATGGATATCTCGTGCGAGTTTTCAAAGGATTCTGAACAGCTTTGCTTAATAATATACTTAAAGGACCACAAAAATGATCAGGAATTATTCAGTTCTCTGCTGACCCTCAAATTCCACGAACCTCCACTAATTCATAATCTCTACATTATTCAGTACTCTGCTTACTCTCAACTTTTATGAATCTCCATTAATCATAATTTCTACTAAAGCTAATTCTGTTGCTTAACTAGACTTCGATAAGATATCATTATAATTGTATCTGGTAATCGGTCAATCATAGTAAGTAGAACCTTACCGTTTTTTGAGGTCGAATACGTTTGAAATGACTGCAGGGAACAACTGAGAGCTGACCAAGAGTTGTTTACAAAATCTTGTTGGATGTCCCATCTGGTCCTATTACCTCTGGTCCAGGACATTTTGAAACTAAGTTAACATAAACATAGTCACACGTATGATTCTCCAACCTTCACTGAAGGCTAGTTCTGTAAATATCAAAAGGAAGACTCGATAAGAGTTACACTAACTTCTTCACAGTCATTATAAATATATATATATATATATATTACTGTTCGTGGAACGAGAGAAGATTCAACTCACGAAATAGAGCGGGTAATCCTGTTTATTAGCTGTATTGTTAATCTAAGAGAATAATTTAAAAGCTTTATAATTTGAATAGCATGAAATCGACCATCAGTTTGTTCGTTTCTAGAGCAAAACCACAGAGGGTTATCTACTGTGTCCACCGCCAGGAATCAAACCCAGGATTTTAACGTTGTAATTCCGTAAATCTATCCTCTTTTTTTCGAATGTTTCACAAAAGCACATTGTAGAACAATTATTGAAATGAACGATTTAATTGAAAACGATAATTATTTATTTCATTAATTTATCGAAAAACATCATGTTACATTTTCTAGTTTTTTTCTACCTTTAGTGTTTATGTAACTTATATATACTAGTAAGAAACGTTATACAATACTCCAAGTTTAACTTATTTATCTGGAACATATTTACCAAAGTTTCTTTTTAAGTGCATACTTACATAAGGTACTTATCTAGAAGTTGCCTACCAAAGTTACTTATTAAGAGCATACTTACCTAAGGTACTTATCTGGAACATACCAACCGAAGTTGCTTATTAAGAGCATATTTACCTAAGGTACTTATCTAGAACATACCAACCGAAGTTGCTTATTAAGAGCATACTTACGTAAGGTACTTATCTGGAACATACCAACCGAAGTTGCTTATTAAGAGCATACTTACCTAAGGTACTTATTTAGAATATACCAACCGAAGTTGCTTATTAAGAGCATACTTACGTAAGGTACTTATCTAGAACATACCAACCGAAGTTGCTTATTAAGAGCATACTTACGTAAGGTACTTATCTGGATCATACCAACCGAAATTGCTTATTAAGAGCATACTTACCTAAGGTACTTATCTAGAACATACCAACCGAAGTTGCTTATTAAGAGCATACTTACGTAAGGTACTTATCTAAAACATACCAACCAAAGTTGCTTATTAAGAGCATACTTACGTAAGGTACTTATCAGGAACATACCAACCGAAGTTGCTTATTAAGAGCATACTTACCTAAAGTACTTATCTAGAACATACCTACCAAAGCTGCTTATTAGAAGCATACTTACGTAAGGTACTTATCTAGAACATACCTACCAAAGCTGCTTATTAGAAGCATACTTACGTAAGGTACTTATCTAGATCATACCTAAGCTAATTATTTATAGAAAACTCACTACGTTAGGATATAGTAGTGTTTAACATGATTTATAAATAATAATATTGTTCGTTTAGTGTATGGGTTCAATGAAAATCTAAATTTCCTACGTTGGTTGAAACTCGTGATATATTACTGGTATTAACAAATCGAGTCTAATTATTGTACGTTTTAGTTTTTCAGAGTTTTATACGCTGAACTGTATATTATTTTACAATCTCAAACTTCTCGTCTACATAACTAGCTACCTCTCAGTGACACAGCGGCAAGTCTATGTACTTGTAACAAAAAATACTCCTCAGAACCATTTGTGAACAATTAGAAATGTAACAGGTTTGAGAATATAAGTATGCAGTTACTAATAAAAGAAATGGAAAATTTTCCTTGCAACAAGTGAGAAAGGGAAGTGAGACTTGGGATAGTTTCAATCCAAGTGTTCCACACATATTGTAGTTAATAATTAAACCAACGGACAACAAAATATGGCTAATCTGAACTATAAAGCACCAAATACATTATAGGTCAGCGTAAGAGAAAATCAATATTCAAGTGTCCTGCTGATACATTAAAAGTGTAGCATATGAGACCTTCAGGAAATAACAATCCGGCAGGTTCCTGTATAAATATAATAGTACTGTTTGTTGTATGTCCATGTAACTACTTATCTATATAAATATAATACTAATGTTTGTTGTATATCCACGTAACTACTTATCTATACAAATACAATAGTACTGTTTGTTCTGTGTCCATATAACTAATTATCTATAAATTTAATAGTACTGTCTCTTGTATGTCTATGTAGTTACTTATCTATATAAATATAATGGAACTATCGGTTGCATGTCCATGTAACTACTAATCTCTGTAAATACAATAGTACTGTCTATTGTATATCCATGCAACTAGTTATTTATATAAATATAACGGTACTATTTGTTGTATGTCCATGTAACTACTTATCTCTATAAATTTAATATTGGTGTCTGTTGTATGTTCAAGAAAGTACTTATCTATACACATATAACAGGGTATTGTCTGTTGTGTGTCCATGTAATTACTTACCTAAATAAGTATAACATTAATGTCTATTGCATGTCCATGTAACTACTAATCTCTATACCTACAACAGTACTGTCTGTTGTACGTTCACGTAACTAGTTATCTATATAAATATAATAGTACTGTCTGTTAATGTTCATTTAACTACTTATCTTTATAAATATAACATATTACTGTCTGTTGCATGTCCATGTAATTACTAATCTCTATAAATACAATAGTACTGTGTGCTGTATATCCATGCAACTTCTTATGTATACAAATATAAAAGTATGTGAATATAACTACTTATCCATATAACTATAATAGTTCTGTCTGTTGTAAGTCCATGTAACTACTCATATATATTAATATAAAAGTACTATCTGTTGTGTGTTGATATAACTAGTTATCTATGTAAATATAATAGTACTGATTCTTCTGTGTTGCTATATCTACTTATTTTTATAAATATAATAATACTGTCTGTTATATGTCCATGTGACCACTTATCTATATAAATGTAATGGTACTGTCAGTTGTATGTGTATGTAACTACTTATCTATATAAATATAATAGTACTAATTCTTGTGTGTCCATATAACTACTTATTTTTATAAATATAATAGTACTGTGTGTTGTATGTATGCACATAACTAGTTTCATATATAAATATATTAGTACTGTCTGTTGTATTACCATGTAACTACTTATTAGTGTTTGGATGGATCTTTCCCAGAATTGGTATGGAGTTTCATTAGGTGTATGCACGGGTATATACAAATTTCTGTTTTGTAGTGTGTGATTTTTATGCATGTTTCTGCTTTTTTTGTATTTTTTTAAATTATATATAACGAAAGCAGCTTTCCATGACCCAAGATAGCCTTGGGTCACATAATTTTCGTCCAGATAATGGGTACTCCATCTCGTTGTGAATTACATTAAAAGTGTAGCATGTCACACCTGCTGTAGAATTGGTTGATAATGAACCTTTCCACACAACTTGTTTTCTTCTAGGATATTAAAGTTTCGGTTTAATGTCTTAGAAGTTATAATGATAATTTAAAATATATTTTTATTATTTTAAACCTGATGTTGGTTGTAATTAAAAGCTGAAGATTAATTACTTGGTTATTTATTCCAATACAAATTAAAAACAACAACAACTGTGATTTATTTTGGAGCAACAGACTGCTGATTATAATGAACAATTGATTACGTCACTGTATAGCGTAATTATATATAGTGGTGTTTATAATACATTTTTACTATTTCACAACTGATGATCTGAAATTCCCCTTAAATTATAATGTATAGCCACTCAAAATTCAAAGTAAATACCCTGTTCTGTTAAGTGGTATCTCAGTAGTTGAATAAAGCAGTCAACAACGTATCTGTGTTGTTTTTTCTTGAGAGCCTAGTCAACAATATAGCTCTGTGCTATTTTTTCTTCAGAGTCCAGTCAACAATATATCCGTGTTGTTTTTTCTTCAGATCCCAGTTAACGATGTATCTGTGTTGTTTTTCTTTAGAGCCCAGTCAACAATATATCTGTGTTGTTTTTTCTTCAGAGTCCAGTCAACAATACATGTGTTGATTTTTCTTCAGATCCCAGTTAACGATGTATCTGTGTTGTTTTTCTTCAGAGTCCAGTCAACAATATATCCGTGTTGTTTTTTCTTCAGATCCCAGTTAACGATGTATCTGTGTTGTTTTTCTTTAGAGCCCAGTCAACAATATATCTGTGTTGTTTTTTCTTCAGAGTCCAGTCAACAATATATGTGTTGATTTTTCTTCAGATCCCAGTTAACGATGTATCTGTGTTGTTTTTCTTCAGAGTCCAGTCAACAATATATCCGTGTTGTTTTTTCTTCAGATCCCAGTTAACGATGTATCTGTGTTGTTTTTCTTTAGAGCCCAGTCAACAATATATCGGTGTTGTTTTTTCTTCAGAGCCCAGCCAACAATATATGTGTTGATTTTTCTTCAGAGCTTAATCAACAATATATCGGTGTTGTTTTTTCTTCAGAGCCTACGTTTTGCATTGATTCAGTTTCACCTAACGACGTGTGAATTGTCTTTTCACCTTGTCAACAGGAGATGAAGGTAAATTAATACATTTTTATCATGGTTCTAGAAACCTTTTCTCTACAAAATAGAAAAAAATGTTAGAGAATTTCTCAAGTTTTGTGATTAATCCTGAATTTCTCAGACAAAGTGTTATAGGTGTTTGTGTATGTTTTGTTATAGCAATGCCACGGTGCACTATCTGCTGTGTCTGCCGAGGGAAATCGACCCCTAATTTTAGCGTCGTAAATACAACCCGAAGACTCACTGCTGTCCATCCAGAGAGCGTGCTATAGATAAGACCGTTTTATTATCTCAACCCTGCGTGTTTATCAACAAGATTTCTCAAAAATGGCTGAATGGATTTGGACGAATGTTTGTATACATTTGGGCTATGACCGAAATTAAATTAATTGGTTTTTGGAAGGTCATTGTCACAGCAAGGTCACGAATATAAAAAAATCGTATCTGTTAACATAGTAACCGGTTTTATATATTATTTATGCTCTATAACTTAACCTAAGTCTGAAACTTGGTGGACATAGGTGGAATGGTAATTCTCATTGTTCTGTTTTTGTCCCTTCACAACGACGGATACATGGATATATTTTCCTAGTTATTTTTGGTCCGAAATGGCCAGGTGGTTCAGACACTCGCCTAGTAATCTGAGGGTTGCGGGTTCGAATCCCCATCCATCAAATATGCTCGCCCTTTAAGCCGTGGAGGCGTTATAACGTTGCAGTCAATCTCACTTATTCGTTGTTAAAAGAGTAGTTCGAGAGTTGGCGGTGGGTGGTGATGACTAGCTACTTCCTCTCTAGTCTTACACTGTTAAATTAGGGACGGCTAGCGCAGATAGCCCTTGTGTAGCTTTGAGTGAAATTAAAAAAACAAAGAAAACAGTCGGTGAAACTAAAGGAAAGCTAAATAATATCGATACCTGGAGTAATTAGATATTTACAGAACGTGGTGTAGGTCTCAGAGGCAGTAGTAACCGCTAGGTGTTGCCTACATCACAGAGTGAATATACTTTAAGCACGATAGCTGCATTACTAACATTCCTCCAAACTGATACGACTTCCATACGTTCTGTAACAAGAAGCATTCCAAGACTAGACGATAAGAATTTACAATAAATCCCTGCCCGCCCCGCTAGTACAGCGGTAAGTCTGCGGATTTACAACACTAAAATCAGGGGTTCGATTCCCCTCGGTGGGCTCAGCAGATAGCCACATGTGGCTTTGCTATAAGAAAAACTCCCACATTAATTTTTTAAGGCCCGGCAAGGCCAGGTGGGTTAAGGCGTGCGACTCGTAATCTGAGGGTCACGGGTTCACATCCCCGTCGTACCAAACATGCTCGCCCTTTCAGCCGTGGGGGCGTTATAATGTGACGGTAAAACAGTAGCCCAAGAGTTGGCGGTGGGTGGTGATGACTAGCTGCCTTTCCTCTAGTCTTATACTGCTAAATTAGGAACGCCTATCGCAGATAGCCCTCGAGTAGCTTTGCGCGAAATTCAAAAAACAAACAAACAATAAATCCCATTCCCAGAAAGGGAGGAAAGTTCATGGATTTCCGATCAACACTCGTTCAATTTTCAACATCTTCTGTCTTCCATTCTTTGGTCGTACGACGGAATATCTTAATGAAGAACTACTTGTTGAAATATTTGTAAATGATTTCGTATTTCACACACAAACTGTGAAAGTTTTTTACTTATGTGTATTACTTACTACTCCTGATTCGTCAGGTGGTAAATTAAGTTTTATGATAATTATTAAAAACACGGTAATACCAAAATTGGTTTGTCTGTTTGTAGCTAAGCACAAAGCTACACAATAGGCTGTCTGTATCGAAACTCAGTTTCTTACGTTGTAAGTCCGCAGATAGTTTTCGCTGTGCCACTTGCTGGACGGGGGGGGGAAGAGGTAGTAACAAAAATAGATCTTTGACTACAATAATATTCTAACAACAAAAACAGAATTACCTGTTAACGAGAAGTTCATATACAAACTTTTAACTCATGACTCCGTTATCTCTTGACCGATTTGAGATCTAGTTACAGGTTTGGACTAAGGTGGTCGAACCCTTTTAATTGGTGTATTTGGCCACTCCTGAAGGCTCATAAAGTTATTTACTCTAATCGGGTATACGAGAGCCCCACGCTTGGTATTGTTGATGCACAAAAATATAGCTAATAAAAAAGAAAAGAAAAGGTCTCATAGATTAACTTACTCTAATCCTGCCTAAAATAATTTCAAGTACCGCGGCTATTGGGGATTCCCTATTGTTTTTTATTACATCTAGTCCTTGTCTGATTAAGCCTTTTAGTTGTGCTATGTATATATGCAAGTTACATCGTTAGAAACTGAACCTTCAAACTGGTTCTCTTTATATTTTCAGAAACTATGGCTATTATGTGTCTCTCGTGCTTTTCAGTTCAGAGGTTTGTTGATAATGTTCACAATAACACCTGATAATCAAATTTCATGAATTTATAACCTGCGTGTGTTAAAAATGTTTTAGGGCGTAGTTTTTCTAAAATGTTTGTATATTTTAATCTATAATTTTAAAAGACTCAAAGTTAGCCTATTGTATGGTCCTCAAAGTTTGTTTTTCTGCAAAATTAAAATGAGCTACCCATGCTGTATCAACCGCAGGGATCGAACCTGGGTCGGCTTGTATGAGAGTCTTGGAAAGGTTTTAACCTCCCCGAATGATGGGTGAAGAAAAATAGTTCATCTCTGACCACCCGAAGAGCAACCTTCTTGAATATTATTATTCTTAGAATCCCAACAAATATTACACAGTATATGTAACAGAACAGCCAACCCAAACAAAACAATCAAAGAGGAAAGGCATAGTTTTTTGTTTATGTTTTTGGAGAGGTGCTTGTTTGATTGCAGAACAGCAGAGAATCATTCTATTTACACTAGTTCAAAAAATGAATAGGTGGTAAAATGTTTTAAAAGGCAGGAAATATAAACTAATGACATGTGTTTGCTAAACTTATTTGCCAGTTTATTTATTTGACTTCATATTACTTTTTAACTTGTTAAACTTATTCTGTCGTCTAAGGAAATTAGTTTTATATTTGATTGACTGATACATAAAATTAACTATTCTTATTATTAGTTATTGTTTACAATGTTCATTAAAATGCGAGTTATTTACAAAACCATTGAGGTGTTCTTTCTTGAAGACTCTGAGATATCTTTACAGAGAGATCTAAGATGTTATATAAAGAAAAGTCCCGGAACTGGAAACATTTGAAATATGTTATTCTTGATGACTATGGAAGGCTAACTGTAGAGGAAAATTATCGATAAAGCTTGGAAACACCTGACTGTGAAGATAAAAGAAGGAAACTGCTGGACATATTTAGTAAATGTGAGATGCGTTACTTTGGGAATATAATTAAATCTCAGGAAAAGTACAATTAAGGGAAGACGAGAAGGAAAGTCAATTTGGTTCGATGAACTTAGGAACCAGTTTGAAGTCATAGTTAAAATAAATACGTGAAGCGTACTTTATACAAACATGAGATATTCTCTACAACAGAATCTGAGATACTCTTAACAGTAAGAACCTGAGTAATTCTCAATAAAAGAACCCGAGGTACACTTAACAGTAAAACGTAAGTCATTTTCTACAAATGAACCTTAGGTACTCATTACAGTAAAAACTTAAGTCGTTCTATACAGAAGAACCAGACTGAGGTACTCATTACAGTAAAAACTTAAGTCGTTCTATACAGAAGAACCAGACTGAGGTACTCATTACAGTAAAAACTTAAGTCGTTCTATACAGAAGAACCAGACTGAGGTACTCTTTACAGTAAAAACTTAAGTCGTTCTATACAGAAGAACCAGACTGAGGTACTCTTTACAGTAAAAACTTAAGTCGTTCTATACAGAAGAACCAGACTGAGGTACTCTTTACAGTAAAAACTTAAGTCGTTCTATACAGAAGAACCAGACTGAGGTACTCTTTACAGTAAAAACATAAGTCGTTCTATACAGAAGAATATACTGTATTCTTACTACAAAAATTTCGTTTACAAAAAAAAGTTTCAATTTGAAGTTTGCGATTATCAACAACATTCTTATTCGTCCATCACAATCGTTTCAGATAGCCAATAGAAAGTAACTTCAGACGGATACGTAATATTTAAAAACTACAGAAGCTGTATGTAACACTTTTTATCCAAGATAAGATTAGTGTTAATAATTGCTAACCACAGACATTTAAAGATACGCTAACAAGTAAGTAATGGTAAACCTTTACGCTGGTGATTTTATCTCGTTTTCGTCTCTAGACCACTGATGACTGAGGATTACTGATAAACTCGTTCAGAGAGTACCGAAACCACCTTCACTGCACAGACTACTCTGTCGATCTATTGGCAGCGTTGTCTAAATATCACTTCCAATTAGGTTAGTAAGGATGTGTTGTGGTGACCCCTAGCGACTCGCTTGAAAACACAAGACTCTGCAATGTATCTAGTTTATTAGTCAGGGAACCATTACCTATCGGTGTTCTTCAGATGGTTATTAGAGACCATAGGTACCATTACGTAAAGAAAATATTTGTTTGTACTTTTCTCACTGAGCATCAGTGTAAAGTACCTGAAAGTATCAAATTTGAAATGTATACGAAAATTAGTTTTGTTTACAGAAAATCCTGTTGACCAAGAATTATGGGCATTTTTTGTTGAAAATACAGTTACTACCTTTATTTGTTGACCATTAAAGAGTTATGAACATCTCATGTTTAAAGAGCCGTCTGGAAGTGTCGATTAATGAGATTTAGCAATCAAATATATGCTTTAATGTGCGCATTTTCACACGTGACAACTTAGAAAAAGGTACGAAACATCAAAACAGGATAACATCGTTCAATATAAACTAAAAATCTTAAAGCTACATCGATAATTACTTTCGATTATCAGAAAACATAGCCAGAAAACTAATAAGGTTTATTTGTTTTAGATCAAATAGTATTAGAGACAATTTTTAAAAAATGTAGATCTTCTCTCTTATTATATATTTCTAGAAAGCTAAACTTAAATCAAACATCTAGACCTGATTGTTAGGACTAGCAAGTGGAGGTGGTTGCAGGTACAAATTCGCATTGTACTGAGAATGCTCGCCCTTTAATCCATAGTGGCACTATATAAAGTGTCGGTTAATCCCTCTATTCGTTGGTAAAAGAGTTGACTAACTGCCTTCCGCCAAGTTCATGACCGTTAAATTAGGGACCGCTATCGGCGATAGCCTTCGTGCAACTTTGCGCAAAATTAAAAAAGCAAACCAGACGAAATCTAAATTTATTTTCTTGAGTAGCTACTGAAGGAAACGTCAGTTGTATCAGATAAATAAATCAAACATTGAATATTAATGGCTGAGTCAGACAGTTTTGCATCTATAGCAAAAGACCAGAGAAACACAAACTCGATAGCAGTTATATTTTATTGGTTTGTTTTGAATTTCGTGCAAAGCTACACGAGGGCTATCTGCGCTATCAGTCCATAATTTAGCAGTTTAAGATTAGAGGGAAGGCAGCTAGTCATCACCACCCATCGACAACTCTTGGCTACATTATAACGCCTCCATAGCTGAAAGGGCGAGCATGTTTGGTGAGACGGGGATTCGAAGCCGCGAACCTCGGATTACGAGTTGAGTGTCTTAACCACCTGGCCATACCGGGCATAGTAAAATTTGACGCAGAACAAAGTTAGCAACAACATATAGTCGCACTGTTAATTCACTGCTTTAAACACGATTTCTTAGAGTACATTTAACAGAGTTTTCCTCGTGAACAACAGATACAATATAGAAACAATGGTTGTTCAACAAACATAAAATTGGTTCTAGAGGTATAGAGGAAGAGTTCCAAGTTTTGTTAAAAGAGTAGAAGTCCCGTAAGATACCGTTTAAAGGACACTTTACCCCGGAGGTCAGTAGTAAGTTTATGGACTTACAAAGATAAAATCCGCGGTTTCATTCCTCACTGTGGACATTTTCAGTATGCAGGTGGAGAACCAGTTACTGTCAATTAAGTTATTTTACAGCAAGTTACCTTCGTTTGTTTTCAACGGTTATTTGTACTATTTTAATTTCCAACTATACGGAAGGAAGCGACTCTTAGGTCACTGTTGTCTATTTTAATAGTAGCAACTAACCAACGACTCTTAGGTCACTGTTGTCTGTCTCAGTAGTAGCAACCGACCAACGACTCTTAGGTCACTGTTGTCTGTCTCAGGAGTAGCAACCGACCAACGACTCTTAGGTCACTGTTGTTAATTTCAGTAGTACCAACTGACCAACGACTCTTACATCATTGTTGTCTTTCTACGTAATACAACCGACCAACGACTCATAGATCACTGTTGTCTGTCTCAGTAGTAGTAACCGAGTGAGTTTCAGTAGTACCAACTGACCAACTAGGGTCACTGTTGTCCATTTCAATAGTAGCAACAGCCCATGGCTCAAAATGTGATATTTTATTTTTCACAATTACGAAACGTGAATAATAGATTTGCAGCTTCATAGACTGACCCGCCGACCATAGGGCAGCGCTCGACTCTTTCAGTTAACCAGATCAGTTTATATTACAAAATAAATGGGACGAGAAACGTAAAAATACAATTTTTAATGTATCATTTTATCGCTGATAAATTATTTTAACCATTGCTTATTACGTAATTTACAACTGTGTCATATATGTAATGTTGGTACATGTGTGATATAAACCTTAAGTTTTTATTATGATATCTTTGAAAACGACATATACGAAAATAAAATGAATGTTTCGTTTAAAGTTTATTGTTTTTTTCTACGGTTTAAACACATTCTGAAATATAGGCTTAATAACTTTGTGTGTAGAGTGTAAATTATATGAGGAATACTTCGAATCAGACTTTGATTTCTTTATTGTATATTAATTAAGCTGTTGTTATGTTCATTTGATGTTTCAAACACAGTGAGATATACAGTTCGTCTATTGTTTTGCGCTTCTAAGATTAATTAACAGGAACTGCGTAATTATAAGTAAAAGACGATGTATTATTTTTAACGACTCCTCTGAATATGTTTTAGTGACTGATTTTGTCACTTAAATGTTTGCACAAACGTGAGTGATATAAATAAGTTGCACGTGTTACGTATTATAATTTATCTCGGTCAAGTATCCGACTTATTACGTTACGTATTACAATTTCAAACAGCCAGAAATTTTAATTTTAAATTAAAAGTTAATTAAATGTTGATATGTACCATATTTATTATATATTAGTTCATTATGTACAGAACACTAATAAAAATTAATGTTCTGTTATTGGTATTTAAAAACAGAATTTTCACTATATGATTAATCGATTACATATTGAGTTAACTTTGTTGTAAACACAAAGCTACACGATGGACTATCTGTACGATATCCGCCTCGGGTATCGAAGTCCGATTTCTAACGTTATAATCTCTCAGATTTATCGTTGAGCCATCGAGGGCTTTCAGTTCACAAATATGTCTAACCTGTATTCACAATACGGTTCTTGCCTCTTATTGTTCATCAGGTCATATGATCGTACTTGATAACGATATTATTACTAAAATATAATAATTCGTGAAAGTACACAAGGTTTTATTCCGAATAATAAACCTTCCATACTGTTGATATGTTACTTATTTCCTGCTGGTTTCCGAGGTTATGCTTCTGTTTTAGTCATGCTTTACTAGTGAGCAAACTACGGGAGAATAACTGAAACTTTAAAACCACAAGTGTGCACAGAACAATAGTGGATTAAATAGATTTAATAGCACTGTTCTGTTCAGTAAACATCACTGTCGTCACATAAAAACATAACTGGTGTTGGTAACGAAATATGACCCACATTTGGAGTGAGGAAAATACATTTAAAATCTGAAATTGTCGACGTTCTAGTCCGTACCGTGGTCTGTGTAACTAACTACACGTGGTCACGAGATCGAATCCGGGTGTTTCCTTAATCTGTGCGACTAACTACATGTTTTCACGAGATCGAATCCGGGTGTTTCCATGGTCTGTGTAACTACACGTGGTCACGAGATTGAATCCAGTTGCTTCCTTGGTTTGTATAACTAACTACACCTGATTACAAGATCGAATTCGCGCGCTTCCTTGATCTGTGTAACCACACGTGGTCAAAAGATAGAGTCAGGCTATTTTCTTGATCTGTGTGACTAAACGTGGTCACGAGATTGAATCCGAGTGTTTCCTTAATCTGTTCAACTAACTACATGTATTCACGAGATCGAATTCGGGCGCTTTCATAGTCTGTGTAACTACCCATGTGCTGGGAGAAAGACTCAACGCATTTAGTTTAGAGGAAGGGAAGTCTAAGCTATTACTTCTTTAGTTTGCACCTTAATAGATGAAAATTGTCGATTTTGTTCACCACAAACAGATCCACTTGGTTTCAGAAAATGTAAACAGCATTATATTGAAACCTGTCTTTATTCATGGCTGCTCAGTCTACCCAAATCTGAAGTAATGCTTAACACTGGCATTTGTTATCAAGGAAAGGCAGTCTTAGAGTGGAAATACAACAGTGACAATTTTTGCACATCTCTTCACATATATATCCTAAAGAACCGTCTCTATTTCTCTTTAAATCAATACCCAAACATCGTTTTAACGCATTCAAAGAACAGCTACCTTCTACAGCCACTAATTAATACGGTAAGAAAGGCTTAATGAATATTACGTTTACCGTAAATCTCACGTAAAAACAAAAGTTCAGTTTAAGTGAATTACAGAATTTTGATATCACGTTTAAGACGCAAAAGGCAAGAAAACAGCCGGAGGAAGAAGTGGTGATATTCCAACAAATTATGATTACATTTACCAGATTAGAAAACATATTATTTACTAAACCAAAACACAACAAAAACAAACCAGTATGGACAAGACTATTTTTAAGACAACCTTATTCTTTTGTAATTATCAATTATGTAATAGTATGAGATTTAAAAAAAAAAGACATTTATCGTCCAATAAAAACACTAACATCATGCTTTTTAGTTTGGTTATGTATTTATAAAAACATATCTAGCAATTCGACCTCTACCTAGGAATAAGGAAGGTGTTTCATTCGCCCTTGGATTTAGTTGAAATCTTAAAATTATTTGAAAGAAAAACCACATGGTACACATCTAAGATGTATTCCAATGTTCAGCCTACAAACTACTGCTATGTTACAAGACTACTATTCAGCTAAATACGCTCTAATGGTCCGTTAAAAGTAATAGCCATATTACGTCACTAGTTAATTTGTAGTTATAGAATAACCTTTCGTCATATTAGATGTTGAACACCACGATATTTTAGGGTTCGCTTGAAGAAATCTGGTAAAAGGGGAAAGACCTCATCGGGAACTACATACAACAACATGAAATATACGACATGCTACTATACATTCTTCTTACCAGAAATGTACGTTAGTCTAACAAAGGATCAGCTATTAACTCTACTGTCTGCTTTGAAACCTGTGACGTCAGTTAGGTATCATAAAGGTATTTTTTTCATAGCAAAGTGTTCTAGCTCAGTATCATTGAGGTTATTTGGTTTCCAGCGGTTAGAGATCAGTGACATGCTGAAAAACAAATTCAATTAAGTATCAGCTGAAAGGATTGTTTCATCCACTAGTTTAAAACTGACTCTTGAAGTATACATATATGTATATATATAAACGTGATGAAAAATCATCCACTAGCTTAGAACTAGATGTTCAGGTGAATCATATATATATAAATAAACATACATGCTTGTGTATGTGGCATATTTCTTTCTATAAACTCTTCAACTAACGACGACATCTGTCTCTTCTGGTTACACCCATCCTCTTATACCTGAAGTCTTGTCACATACTCCTTCCCTGAGCTTTTTTACTTTATTTATTTTTTAAGCTCTTTATAATATTCTGGAGAGCATGAACTCTGCAGACATGAACACATTGACTTGTTTATAACAATTTACTTGTTTTAAATTAAACCTCTTGGGGATCCAGTTTATATTTTTACACTACATGTTATAAAAGTTACAGGAGACTTGACTTTCCTTTGTATGTTTCTCCGTTGAATTTTATGTAAAACACCAGATGGCTACCTGCGCTAGATGTCTCTCTTACTGAGACGACAAACTGGAAGAAAGACGATCAGATATAAATAAGTACTCTTATAATTATACTCTTAGATATAAATAAGTAGTAACATGGACATGCATAGAATAGTATGATTGACAGCCACATTGTGACGCCTCCAAGAATAAAAAGGCGAGCATTTTCAGAGTTTGAACCCGCGACTCGATGATTGTTATGCAAGTAACCTAAACAACAATCCAGGTCAGGGCCTCTTTTCTGAAACGTTTTTATATTTTCTCGTTTGTGTTTAGCTTATTGCTGCAGTATATATATCTATAATGAATCATCTTCGACTCAGACTTATTTCAATAAATTTTATGAAAAACTCACCTCGCATTACTCGCATTACAGACCCTTAGAGAAGTACTGATTTAGATTTCAAGATGACCGTATAGTAGTAATTATTTAGTTTTCAGGTGACATTATAGTAGTAAAGATCCAGGTTTCAAGTGTAGACGGATAGAGTTACTGATCTTAGATCTATCGATATGACGTCTACAATGCCCAAACTATTTTAGACTTTGACGCTTGTTCTCGTATCTTAGTCTCTATGTCGAACGACTTCTCTGTAGGTTGTTGTTTTGGTTATGGTCTTATAAGAGACAAGCACTGTTTAACATTAATTCAAGTTGTAATCAAGGTAGTGTTTTTTTTTTTCGTACTTAATTTAACTAAGCCTTTTTCAGGAAGTTCCAAGCACTATCGTCTCATTAAACTTTTCTTTCAGGAAAAATTGTTAGCAAGAATCTCCTCTCTTCAAATCATTTTGTTTTCTTTGGGAAACTCTAAGTACAACCCCTCGATAATCCCTTTATAGGATTCACTCAGCTCGTGTCTCCCAATCCATGGGACCCTTTTCAGGTAACTTTTATTGAATTCTTTACTTTATTAACACTGTTTTTTCCAAAAAGTCTGAGATCGAGTCTTTCCTTATTGACACCCTTTCTTTAAAAAGATCTAAGAGAACTCTTGGGCACAAATCTTCCACTCAGAGATCGAGTCTTTCCTTATTGACACCCTTTCTTTAAAAAGATCTAAGAGAACTCTTGGGCACAAATCTTCCACTCAGTAGACCCTATTTTAAGGAAACTATGACAACAAGTCTAACCCCTCACTAACTTCTTTTTTTTTTCCAGAAATCTCTGAGAAAGAGTCTTACTTCTTTAGTTACATTTATCGGGAAATTCTGAGGCATCTAAAATAAAAGAAAATTGAAAATCCCTGTTAAATCTAAAGTCCAAAAGTGTTAATTATGGCTCTGACGCCAGCAAGTCAGAATAATTCGAGAGTATTTCCAAGTAAATTTTGTTATCGGAATTTATTGTATTTATGATATCAACCGAAAAGAACACATTACAAAAAATCAAACTAATATAAATAAACAATTCGAAATTTTCTATCAAGTTGTTACAGCCTGAAGAAAAACACTCTAACAATAACAAACTCCCACGTTCCTTTTTCTGTTATGGGTATAACTAGTAAATTTAGATAAGCAAAGTTATTTTAAAAAATTGACATGTCACTTTTAACGTTGAATTAGCAGCTATTTTTAGCCACAGAAAAATGACTCATAGAATGGTTCTGAGTTTGTTTTTAATGTACGAAACTGTTAGTTCATAGCTCAGTCTCTTGACAGAAGTAATATCTAATTAAAGCCGCGGCTATTAAGGATTCCCTCTTGGTTTTTTTGCCTGCAGCTAAGGGTTACTACCTTAAATTAGAAATATGTATTTATATATATTAGTTAATATGTAATATATATATATGTACATAAACATCCACACAGATATATATATTAAAAAGAAATAACCCAGGTAATATATCTAGGGACCCGGCATGGCCAAGCGTGTTAAGACGTTCGACTCGTAATCCGAGGGTCGCGGGTTCGAATCCCGGTCGCACCAAACATGCTCGCCCTTTCAGCCATGGGGGCGTTATAATGTGACGGTCAATACCACTATTCGTTGGTAAAAGAGTAGTCCAAGAGTTGGCGGTGGGTGGTGATAACTAGTTGCCTTCCCCTAGTCTTACACTGCTAAATTAGGGACGGCTAGCGCAGATAGCCCTCGAGTAGCTTTGCGCGAAATTCAAATCAAACAATATATCTAGCATTTTTATTATATGAAGAAGTTTCTATATATAATTCGTCGCTTAGCAACTCTCACAGCGTTGTAGCCGTTATTTTCAACTCGTTAGTCGAAGACAAACAAATACAGTTTGTGTTAAATCCTAAAGCTTCATAATCTGTAATAAAACTTTAAAGTAATGATTTATTTCCTTTTAAACCATAACAACATTTTTAATAAAGGCGTCTACATAAACTCTTAAAATAACGGGGAAAAAGAATAACTTGGGTTTAATGAAACATTTTAAACATCTCTGCTTGACACGCACGAGAAAACACGCTTTAGAAGGTGAAAGATGTAGCAAATAGATCGAAAGACTTCAAGTGAAGGTAACCGTTTATGGCAT
This sequence comes from Tachypleus tridentatus, assembly GCF_004210375.1. Classification (NCBI taxonomy): domain Eukaryota; kingdom Metazoa; phylum Arthropoda; class Merostomata; order Xiphosura; family Limulidae; genus Tachypleus; species Tachypleus tridentatus. The sequence continues at coordinate 52,905,188 of NC_134830.1, forward strand.
TCTCTTCATAACCTGTCTTTGAGTCTAACCACAAGATTAGAAACTTGTTGAACTGTTGTAAAGTTTATACTGTATTTCTTCATTAGGATATTTCAACACAGTGAGTTGTTTTTATCCTTGAAAATTTCGTGTTCCTTTGTGACAACATTAGAAGACGGTACTTTAAGAGTAGGTTTAGGTGAGGTGCTTTGTTGAAATTACAGTTGTGGTCTCGTGCTCTGTGGTAGGCCGAAAACAAACAACTTTAAGATCTGTAGGGGAGCAAATTAAAATTGCGGAAGCCCAAGGTTTAATTGACCAAGAGTTTGTTTGTTTGACGTTAAGCACAAAGGTACACAACGGGCTACCTGCACTCTGCCCACCACGGGTATCGAACACTGGTTTGGGCAAATTAAAATTGCGGGAACCCAAGGTTTAATTGACCGAGAGTTTGTTTGTTTGACGTAGAGCACAAAGCTACACAATGGGCTACCTGCACTCTGCCCACCACGGGTATCGAAAACTGGTTTCTAGCGTTGTTGTAAGCCTGCACAAACTTAATTAACATTAACAATGTGCAATATGACAGTCAGTCCCACTCTTCGTTTGTAAAAGAGTGACCCAAGAGTTAGAGTTAAGTAGTGATGACTTTAGTCTCATACTGCTAAATTAAGGACGGCTAGTGTAGATAGCCCTTGTGTAGTTTTCGCGAAATTCAAAACAAACAAACAATACAGTGTGGAGTACGAGTGTGATTCCAACGAATAGTTGGAGCACAGACTCTAGAAGATATGGTTTATAGAATAACAGAGGATTTAAACCAAAATATTATCAGTTATTCTACTTTCCGCTTTCATTTCTAGTAAATATTAGTCGGATTTAAAGAAGACAACGTTATCTTATGGTACAAACGTAAGGTGATGAATTGTTGGTTGTGTATACATCAGCTGACATTTCTACCTTGTAAAACTGACTACAGTAATATTGTAACTTAGTTAGATGGGTATTGTTATCCGTTAACTTGCAATTCAGTTTTGATCTGATTGAAAATTACACAATGCGAAACATTATTGCTTGTCCTGCTTGAGAAATAAACTTGTTCTCCGATGTTCTCTGAATGATATTCAAGGGCATACTGTCTATTTTTGAAACGATAAGCCAGAGAGAAGGCAGCTGGTCAACAACACCCACCACCAACGTTTAAACTACTCTTTTCTGACAGATTAAAGGAATTCGACCATCACCCTTATGATGACCCCTAAATGTGATAATGGATGCGAATACATGATTTCAAAATCCACATTCCGGCACCTTACTAAATATTGAGCCACGCTCTGCCTACTTAATAAATAAGATATTTATACAAACTGGTCAGTTTTAATTATAACTTGTGGAAAAGCTTTTGTTGTTTTCTTTACGATTAGCGAATTAAATCACTTAGCACTCTTTTAAAAAATGCTTTGTAAGTTGGTTTAGTTTATCATTTTTTGTAAGGGCCCGGCATGGCCAGGTGGTTAAGGCACTCCACTCGTAGTCCGAGGATCGCAGGTTCAACTCCCCGTCATATCAAACATGCTCGCCCTTTCAGCCATGGGAGCGTTATAATGTGACGATCAATCCCACTATTCTTTGGTAAAAAGAGTAGCCCAAGAGCTGGCGGTGGGTGGTGATGACAAGCTGCCTTCCCTTTAGTCTTACACTGCTAAATTAGGGACAGCTTGCGCAGATAGCCCTTGTGTAGCTTTGCGCAAAAATTTAAAACAAACAAACAAATAATCTCTTAGCAAGGTATCTGGTAGATATAATGTAGCCATTAATACCCTCACATGTTAATAACTACACTCTTTTTGTAGATATTACGATATCAACTACGATAACCTCACATCATACAATGATGGACTTCGACCTTTTCATGTACTAGACCCTAAAACTACAAAAACACCGCCAAAAAACTTTAAAATGTTGGAACTTTTAAGAATCGCACCAAAATGATAATTTCTAAAATAATAGAATTTCTGTTTCCGCGCAACCGACTTCCATCTCTAAAGTGCAAGTACTTCCAACCATAAAAATATCTTACATGGGACTAACCCTTATCTCCAGTACGAAGTGACCTTTACAATACGATACATTCGTAGTATGGGCACATAACAAAGACATGTGTTCAGAATTCATTAATCACCTGAACAGTCGACATTTCATTACAATTTATAATGGAAATAGAAGATAAACTCACTTCTGCACATGATGATTACCAAGGCACATAACTTACTGCCACAAGTAAATACCAGAAACGCAAAACTACCTCGTCTATCAACCAAACCACTTCAAACTGTGTAAAGACAGAATGTCCGTAAGTCCCCAGATTGAAGACGGTTTATAATACGAATGATTTAGTACTAAGAAGAAAGAAAAAACAAAACACAAGAAACATGTTTGACAAATTATTCTTTGACCGTTTTGATACTGGAAATAAATAATCCTAAAACACCAAATTACGTGAAGTTCCAGTATGGTAACTATGTGAATCTGTTTTAGGGCAAAGTCACATTAGGCTATCTGCTATGTTCCCCGCGAGGATTCGAACCTGGGATGCTAGCGTTTTAAGTCCGTAAAATTACTACTGTCCCACCGGGGGATTCCAGGAAGAAAACTTGAAAAAAGTGGATTTCAGAACAACTTCTAATTAAGAAGTGCTCGGATCAAATCCAGCATTATCTCAACACATAATCCTTCTCTGTGCGTCTCCGAAAACGTTGGCAACAAAAACCTTGCCTTCAAAACTGGCAGAAGTATTAAAAATTGTAGTGGAATGTGTGAACTTTGTGCGAAATAGTGCCCTGAAGCACCGCATCTTCAAAGAGCTGTGTAATGAAATGGGCTCTGAATTCGAGGTACTTCTGTACCATTCTAACGTTCGGTGGTTATCCCGAGGAAAGGTACTGAATCGTGTTTTTGCCACGCGTATGGAATTAGCCCTGTTTTTGCGAGAGCACCAACATTGTTATACAGATTGCTTCGAAAAATCTCAGCTCATTTTCATTTTGGTGTACATGGCCGATATCTTCAATGCTCTCAATCATTTCAATCAACAGATGCAGGGCGGTGGAGTCAACATCATCGAAACGGAAAAAACCTGAAAGCTTTACAAAAAAAGCTACCGTTATGGAAACGACGAACAGAGAATGATAACTTCACAAACTTTCCCCTGCTGGACGACTGTGTAAGTAAGATCGAAGATGTGTCTGAAATCGGAGACATTTCTGTACCCGGGGAACTGAAGCAAGCAATTGCCATACACTTAGATGAGCTCGCAAAGTCTCTCGACGGATACTTCCCTACCAGAGAGTTATCTCCAGCATGGGTAAGACAGCCGTTCACGTTTGGTGTTGCGACAGCAAATGTCAATGATGAATACCTCGACAAAATAATTGAACTTCAGCAGAGCCAGGTTCAACAGCAACTTTTCAGAACAACAACGCTCTCAACGTTTTGGTGTCACTAAATCGTAGCGTACCTACTTATTGCTAAGAAAACCCTTGAGATACTCATACCGTTTGTTACAACGTATCTTTGCAAGCAATCCTTTTCGAGGATGGTAGACATAAAAACGAAGAAAAGGAACAGACATTGTTGAGAAAATGATATGAGAGTGGCACTTGCCAAGGTGAAGCCGCGCATTTCTGAACTTGTCTCTGAAAGGCAACAGTAAAAGTCACATTGATTTGCAGTAAGTATACATTGGGTTATGTTTTTGTTTTTGTGTAAAATTCATGTTTTGTTGGGTTTTTCTTTTAACACAGTGATATTGTGTGCAACTGATGCATGGTTCATTTTGTGCACTAATAAAATATCTACTTATGTTTTGAATTTGAAAAAATCATATTTTATTTTTCTAATTACGAAGGATTCAGTGAATGCTTGTTTGTTTGTTTGTTTTTGGAATTTCGCACAAAGCTACTCGAGGGCTATCTGTGCTAGCCGTCCCTAATTTAGCAGTGTAAGACTAGAGGGAAGGCAGCTAGTCATCACCACCCACCGCCAACTCTTGGGCTACTCTTTTACCAACGTATAGTGGGATTGACCGTCACATTATACACCCCCACGGCTGGGAGGGCGAGCATGTTTGGCGCGACGTGGGCGCGAACCGCGACCCTCGGATTACGAGTCGCATCAGTGAATGCAAGTACGAAACTTCTGGAGTTCAGTACCTTTAACAAGGTTAAGAAGCAGTGGTCTAATGGATGTGGCGTTACATACAACTGGACTCAAGTTGCGCAATCACCTTTGATGATCTCTATTGTGGTGTTGCAAGCATCTTGGATGACCTACTTGGTGGTGGTGGACAGTGCAGTTACTTTGGACATGATTACGTAACAGTTTCCACCAGAAAAGAAACTGAATATTTTAGTTAAATTATAATTAATACTAATAGTCTTAAAATTAAAAAAGGGACAAACTCCATAAACGTTTTTTTATGATTTATATGCTTTACGTCCCCATAAGCCATGTTAAAGTGAATTTGCTATGTTTTGTAACTGTAGTTTATTAAAATATTCTTACACCAACTGTTGTCTATTAAAACATTCTTACACTAACTGTTGTCCATTCAGACATTCTTACACTGACTGTTGTCTATTAAAATATTTTTACACTAACTGTAGCCTATTAAAACATTTTTACACTAAATGTTGACTATTAAAACAATCTTACACCAACTGTTGTATATTAAAACATTCTTACACTAACTGTTGAATATTGACACATTTTTACATCACCTGATGTCTATTAAAACATTTTTACACCAACTGTTGTCTATTAAAACATTCTTACACCAACTGTTCTCTATTAAAACATTCTTACACTAACTGTTGTCCATTGAGACATTCTTACATCACCTGATGTCTATTAAAACATTCTTACAATTACTGTAGTCTATTAAAACATTCTTACAATTACTGTAGTCTATTAAAACATTCTTACACTAACTGTTGTCTATTGAGACATTTTTACACTATCTGTTCTCTATTAAAACATTCTTACACTAACTGTTGTCTATTAAAACATTCTTACACTAACTGTTGTCTATTAAAACATTCTTACACTAACTGTTGTCTATTGAGATATTCTTACACCAACTGTTGTCTATTGAGACATTCTTACATCACCTGATGTCTATTAAAACATTTTACACTAACTGTTGTTTATTAAAACATTCTTACACTAACTGTTGAATATTGAGAGATTCTTACATCATCTGATGTCTATTAAAACATTCTTACACTAACTGTTGAATATTGAGACATTCCTACATCACTTGATGTCTATTAAAACATTCTTACATCACCTGATGTCTATTAAAACATTTTTACACTAACTGTTGTCTATTGAGACGTTTTTACATTATCTGTTCTCTATTAAAACATTCTTACACGAACTGTTGTTTATTGAGATATTCTTACACTAACTGTTGTCTATTGAGACATTCTTACACTAACTGTAGTCTATTAAAACATTCTTACACTAACTGTTGTCTATTGAGACATTTTTACACTAACTGTTGTTTATTAAAACATTCTTATACCAACTGTTGTCTATTAAAACATTCTTACAATAACTGTAGTCTATTAAAACATTCTTGCACTAACTGTTGTCTATTAAGACATTCTTACATCACCTGATGTCTATTAAAACATTCTTACACTAACTGTTGAATATTGACACATTTTTACATCACCTGATGTCTATTAAAACATTTTTACACCAACTGTTGTCTATTAAAACATTCTTACACCAACTGTTCTCTATTAAAACATTCTTACACCAACTGTTCTCTATTAAAACATTCTTACACCAACTGTTCTCTATTAAAACATTCTTACACTAACTGTTGTTTATTAAAAATAATTACACTAACTGTTGTCCATTGAGACATTCTTACATCACCTGATGTCTATTAAAACATTCTTACAATTACTGTAGTCTATTATAACATTCTTACACTAACTGTTGTCTATTAAAACATTCTTACACTAACTCTTGTCTGTTGAGACATTCTTACACCAATTGTTGTCTATTAAAACATTCTTACACTAACTGTTGTCTATTGAGACATTGTTACACTAACTGTTGTCTGTTGAGACATTCTTACACTAACTGTTGTCTGTTGAGACATTCTTACACTAACTTGTCTATTAAAATATTTTTACACTAACTGTATTCTATTAAAACATTCTTACACAAACTGTTGAAAATTGGGACATTTTTACACTAACTGTTGTCGATTGAGTCATGCTTACACCACCTGTTGTCTATTATAACATTCTTACACTAACTGTAGTCTATTAAAACATTCTCACACTAACTGTTGTCTATTGAGACATTCTTTCATTACCTGATGTCTATTGAGACATTCTTACATTACCTGATGTCTATTGAGACATTCTTACATTACTTGATGTCTGTTGAGACATTCTTACACTAACTGTTGTCTATTGAGACATTTTTACACTAACTGTTGTCTATCAAAACATTCTTTCACTAACTGTTATCTATTGAGACATGCTTAGACCAACTGTTGTCTATTAAAACATTCTTACACTAACTGTTGTCTATCAAAACATTCTTACACTAAATATTGTCTATTGAGACATTCTTACACTAGGTGTTCTCTATTAAAATATTTTTACACTAACTGTAGCCTATTTAAACATTCTTACACTAACTGTTGTCTATTAAAACATTCTTACACCAACTCTTGTCTATTAAAACATTTTTACACTAACTGTTCTCTATTAAAACATTTTTACACTAACTGTTGTCTATTAAAACATTTTTACACTAACTGTTGTCTATTAAAACATTCTTACACTAACTCTTGTCTATTAAAACATTTTTACATTAACTGTTGTCTATTAAAACATTCTTACACCAACTGTTGTCTATTAAAACATTCTTACACCAACTGTTGTTTATTAAAACATTTTTACACTAACTGTTGAATATTGAGACATTCTTACATCACCTGATGTCTATTAAAACATTTTTACGCTAACTGTTGTCTATTGAGACATTTCTACACTAACTCTTGTCTATTAAAACATTTTTACATTAACTGTTGTCTATTAAAACATTCTTACACCAACTGTTGTCTATTAAGACATTCTTACATCACCTGATGTCTATTAAAACATTCTTACACTAACTGTAGTCTATTATAACATTCTTACACTAACTCTTGTCTGTTGAGACATTCTTACACCAATTGTTGTCTATTAAAACATTCTTACACAAACTGTTGAATATTGACACATTTTTACATCACCTGATGTCTATTAAAACATTTTTACACCAACTGTTGTCTATTAAAACATTCTTACACCAACTGTTCTCTATTAAAACATTCTTACACCAACTGTTCTCTATTAAAACATTCTTACACCAACTGTTCTCTATTAAAACATTCTTACACTAACTGTTGTTTATTAAAAATAATTACACTAACTGTTGTCCATTGAGACATTCTTACATCACCTGATGTCTATTAAAACATTCTTACAATTACTGTAGTCTATTATAACATTCTTACACTAACTGTTGTCTATTAAAACATTCTTACACTAACTCTTGTCTGTTGAGACATTCTTACACCAATTGTTGTCTATTAAAACATTCTTACACTAACTGTTGTCTATTAAAACATTTTTACACCAACTGTTGTCTATTAAAACATTCTTACACCAACTGTTCTCTATTAAAACATTCTTACACTAACTGTTGTCCATTGAGACATTCTTACATCACCTGATGTCTATTAAAACATTCTTACAATTACTGTAGTCTATTAAAACATTCTTACAATTACTGTAGTCTATTAAAACATTCTTACACTAACTGTTGTCTATTGAGACATTTTTACACTATCTGTTCTCTATTAAAACATTCTTACACTAACTGTTGTCTATTAAAACATTCTTACACTAACTGTTGTCTATTAAAACATTCTTACACTAACTGTTGTCTATTGAGATATTCTTACACCAACTGTTGTCTATTGAGACATTCTTACATCACCTGATGTCTATTAAAACATTTTACACTAACTGTTGTTTATTAAAACATTCTTACACTAACTGTTGAATATTGAGAGATTCTTACATCATCTGATGTCTATTAAAACATTCTTACACTAACTGTTGAATATTGAGACATTCCTACATCACTTGATGTCTATTAAAACATTCTTACATCACCTGATGTCTATTAAAACATTTTTACACTAACTGTTGTCTATTGAGACGTTTTTACATTATCTGTTCTCTATTAAAACATTCTTACACGAACTGTTGTTTATTGAGATATTCTTACACTAACTGTTGTCTATTGAGACATTCTTACACTAACTGTAGTCTATTAAAACATTCTTACACTAACTGTTGTCTATTGAGACATTTTTACACTAACTGTTGTTTATTAAAACATTCTTATACCAACTGTTGTCTATTAAAACATTCTTACAATAACTGTAGTCTATTAAAACATTCTTGCACTAACTGTTGTCTATTAAGACATTCTTACATCACCTGATGTCTATTAAAACATTCTTACACTAACTGTAGTCTATTATAACATTCTTACACTAACTCTTGTCTGTTGAGACATTCTTACACCAATTGTTGTCTATTAAAACATTCTTACACAAACTGTTGAATATTGACACATTTTTACATCACCTGATGTCTATTAAAACATTTTTACACCAACTGTTCTCTATTAAAACATTCTTACACCAACTGTTCTCTATTAAAACATTCTTACACCAACTGTTCTCTATTAAAACATTCTTACACTAACTGTTGTTTATTAAAAATAATTACACTAACTGTTGTCCATTGAGACATTCTTACATCACCTGATGTCTATTAAAACATTCTTACAATTACTGTAGTCTATTATAACATTCTTACACTAACTGTTGTCTATTAAAACATTCTTACACTAACTCTTGTCTGTTGAGACATTCTTACACCAATTGTTGTCTATTAAAACATTCTTACACTAACTGTTGTCTATTGAGACATTGTTACACTAACTGTTGTCTGTTGAGACATTCTTACACTAACTGTTGTCTGTTGAGACATTCTTACACTAACTTGTCTATTAAAATATTTTTACACTAACTGTATTCTATTAAAACATTCTTACACAAACTGTTGAAAATTGGGACATTTTTACACTAACTGTTGTCGATTGAGTCATGCTTACACCACCTGTTGTCTATTATAACATTCTTACACTAACTGTAGTCTATTAAAACATTCTCACACTAACTGTTGTCTATTGAGACATTCTTTCATTACCTGATGTCTATTGAGACATTCTTACATTACCTGATGTCTATTGAGACATTCTTACATTACTTGATGTCTGTTGAGACATTCTTACACTAACTGTTGTCTATTGAGACATTTTTACACTAACTGTTGTCTATCAAAACATTCTTTCACTAACTGTTATCTATTGAGACATGCTTAGACCAACTGTTGTCTATTAAAACATTCTTACACTAACTGTTGTCTATCAAAACATTCTTACACTAAATATTGTCTATTGAGACATTCTTACACTAGGTGTTGTCTATTAAAATATTTTTACACTAACTGTAGCCTATTTAAACATTCTTACACTAACTGTTGTCTATTAAAACATTCTTACACCAACTCTTGTCTATTAAAACATTTTTACACTAACTGTTCTCTATTAAAACATTTTTACACTAACTGTTGTCTATTAAAACATTTTTACACTAACTGTTGTCTATTAAAACATTCTTACACTAACTCTTGTCTATTAAAACATTTTTACATTAACTGTTGTCTATTAAAACATTCTTACACCAACTGTTGTCTATTAAAACATTCTTACACCAACTGTTGTTTATTAAAACATTTTTACACTAACTGTTGAATATTGAGACATTCTTACATCACCTGATGTCTATTAAAACATTTTTACGCTAACTGTTGTCTATTGAGACATTTTTACACTAACTCTTGTCTATTAAAACATTTTTACATTAACTGTTGTCTATTAAAACATTCTTACACCAACTGTTGTCTATTAAGACATTCTTACATCACCTGATGTCTATTAAAACATTCTTACACTAACTGTAGTCTATTATAACATTCTTACACTAACTCTTGTCTGTTGAGACATTCTTACACCAATTGTTGTCTATTAAAACATTCTTACACAAACTGTTGAATATTGACACATTTTTACATCACCTGATGTCTATTAAAACATTTTACACCAACTGTTGTCTATTAAAACATTCTTACACCAACTGTTCTCTATTAAAACATTCTTACACCAACTGTTCTCTATTAAAACATTCTTACACCAACTGTTCTCTATTAAAACATTCTTACACTAACTGTTGTTTATTAAAAATAATTACACTAACTGTTGTCCATTGAGACATTCTTACATCACCTGATGTCTATTAAAACATTCTTACAATTACTGTAGTCTATTATAACATTCTTACACTAACTGTTGTCTATTAAAACATTCTTACACTAACTCTTGTCTGTTGAGACATTCTTACACCAATTGTTGTCTATTAAAACATTCTTACACTAACTGTTGTCTATTGAGACATTGTTACACTAACTGTTGTCTGTTGAGACATTCTTACACTAACTGTTGTCTGTTGAGACATTCTTACACTAACTTGTCTATTAAAATATTTTTACACTAACTGTATTCTATTAAAACATTCTTACACAAACTGTTGAAAATTGGGACATTTTTACACTAACTGTTGTCGATTGAGTCATGCTTACACCACCTGTTGTCTATTATAACATTCTTACACTAACTGTAGTCTATTAAAACATTCTCACACTAACTGTTGTCTATTGAGATATTCTTTCATTACCTGATGTCTATTGAGACATTCTTACATTACCTGATGTCTATTGAGACATTCTTACATTACTTGATGTCTGTTGAGACATTCTTACACTAACTGTTGTCTATTGAGACATTTTTACACTAACTGTTGTCTATCAAAACATTCTTTCACTAACTGTTATCTATTGAGACATGCTTAGACCAACTGTTGTCTATTAAAACATTCTTACACTAACTGTTGTCTATCAAAACATTCTTACACTAAATATTGTCTATTGAGACATTCTTACACTAGGTGTTGTCTATTAAAATATTTTTACACTAACTGTAGCCTATTTAAACATTCTTACACTAACTGTTGTCTATTAAAACATTCTTACACCAACTGTTGTCTATTAAAACATTTTTACACTAACTGTTCTCTATTAAAACATTTTTACATTAACTGTTGTCTATTAAAACATTCTTACACCAACTGTTGTCTATTAAAACATTCTTACACCAACTGTTGTTTATTAAAACATTTTTACACTAACTGTTGAATATTGAGACATTCTTACATCACCTGATGTCTATTAAAACATTTTTACGCTAACTGTTGTCTATTGAGACATTTTTACACTAACTCTTGTCTATTAAAACATTTTTACATTAACTGTTGTCTATTAAAACATTCTTACACCAACTGTTGTCTATTAAAACATTCTTACACCAACTGTTGTCTATTAAAACATTCTTACACCAACTGTTGTCTATTAAAACATTCTTACACCAACTGTTGTCTATTAAAACATTTTTACATTAACTGTTGTCTATTAAAACATTCTTACACCAACTGTTGTCTATTAAAACATTCTTACACCAACTGTTGTTTATTAAAACATTTTTACACGAACTGTTGTTTATTGAGACATTCTTACACTAACTGTAGTCAATTAAAACATTCTTTCACTAACTGTTGTATATTGAGACATTCTTACATCACATGATGTCTATTAAAACATTCTTACATCACCTGATGTCTATTAAAACATTCTTACACTAACTGTTGTATATTAAAACATTTTTACACTAACTGTTGTCTATTAAACATTCTTACACCAACTGTTGTTTATTAAAACTTTCTTACACTAACTGTTGAATATTGAGACATTCTTACATCACCTGATTTCTATTAAAACATTCTTACACTAACTGTTGTTTATTGAGGCATTCTTACACTAACTGTTGTCTATCAAAACAATCTTACCCTAACTGTAGTCTATTAATACATTCTTACACTAACTGTTGTCTATTGAGACATTCTTACATCACCTGATGTCTATTAAAACATTCTTACAATAACTGTTGTCTATTGAGACATTTTTACACTAACTGTTGTTATTAAAACATTCTTATACCAACTGTTGTCTATTAAAATATTCTTACACCAAGTGTTGTCTATTGAGACATTCTTCTTATGTTTTCTGTTTATTTCTTAACCCACGTCTCTATCTGCTGTTTTCTTCAGAGAAACAGACGTAATGTATGTAAGATAAACAAACGATGGTTTACCCTTCTAAATATTAAAAGAAACGTATAATGTTGTGCAGGTAGGCTATCTGTTTAACAGCCGATTGTTTCCTACACCGAACTAATGTTTATTGTGATATAAATAACCAATAAGAAGTTTCTTCTATCGAAACAAAAATGTGTGTTTATTAGGAGTACTGTATTACAACGGTGCTTTGTGCTGAGATTGACAGCATCAGTACATTCATGAAATATGATGATGGAAAGACAAGGAGTGCTAACAGCGCGCATGGCAAAAAAAAACAACAAAAAATATCTATATATAATATAATAAATTCTCAGTTTCGCTGCTCAGTACACAAAAGCAAGTCACGTGAACTAGAAAATCTTCTTAAAGACGAAAGAACAGGTTGATGGTCACGACCAGAGATTTAAGTTTTAGAAAATGTTCAGTGGTGTTACGATTTCTTGTTTCTGTAACGAGAATATTTTCGCCCTTAAGGTAGCTACTTGTTCTTTTTTTTTTTTTTTTTTGCCAGTCTCTGCTCTTCAGGATTAGCTTCATGTTCCATTAGTAAATTGTCCTCGTCTAAATCTGACCAATTTTGACCGCAGTGAGAAACCTAGGATATCATTTATGGTTTTTCTTCGGTCGTTTAACATAGAAATACGACACTTTTTAACCGAGCGCTAATTGTAGAGAAGTGTCCCTTGGTTTTAATCTTGGTTTAATAACTGGAGAGAAGCAGTGCCACCTGGCTTTAATCTTGATTTAATAACTGGAGAGAAGCAGTGCCACCTGGCTTTAATCTTGATTTAATAACTGGAGAGAAGCAGTGCCACCTGGATTTAGTCTTGGTTTAATAATTGGAGAGAAGCAGTGTCACCTGCCTTTAATCTTGTTTTAATACTTGGAGAGAAGCAGTGCCATTTGGATTTAATCTTGGTTTAATAACTGGAGAGAAGCAGTGCTACCTGGATTTAATCTTGGTTTAATAACTCGAGAGAAGCAGTGTCATTTGGATTTAATCTTGGTTTAATAACTGGAGAGAAGCAGTGCCATTTGGATTTAATCTTGGTTTAATAACTGGAGAGAAGCAGTGCCATTTGGATTTAATCTTGGTTTAATAACTGGAGAGAAACAGTGCCACCTGGATTTAATCTTGGTTTAATAACTGGAGAGAAGCAGTGCCATTTGGATTTAATCTTGGTTTAATAACTTGATTTAATATTATAAAATATAACACGTAGAATACATTAATTAAACTATAAAACAGGAAAAATATAAATCTAAGTATTAATTAATTATTAAGTATTAATCGTATATTTTGAATTTCGCGCAAAGCTAAACGAGTGCTATCTGCGCTAGCCGTCCTTAATTTAGCAGTGTAACTCTAGATGGAAGGCAGCTAGTGATCACCACCCACCGCCAACCCTTTTACCAACAAATAGCAGTATTGAACTTCATACTATAACGTTCACATGTCTGAAGGAGCGAGCATATTTGCTATAACTGGGATTCGAAACAGCAACCCTCAGGTTACGAGTCGAGCGCGCGAAACAACTGCATACCGGGCAGCAAATGTTGAATCTAATTAACAACTGTGATATTATTATAATAAATTGTACATTAGAACCAATTAAAACATCCATTGAAATGAGTAATATGTATTCATTAATAACTTAATGGATTCAGTGAACATTATTCGATCGAGAACTTGCTGTTATTGGTTTACATAGGGTAGTGTATGTTTTCTTATAGCAAAGCCACATCTGCTGTGTCCACCGAGGGGAATCGAACCCCTGATTTTAGCATTGTAAATTCGTAGACGTACCGCTGTCCCAACGGAGGACTTAAAAAGAGGAGCAGTCCACTAAAGAAAGGGGAAGAAGCCCCTGACGCTGTTTCGATTTTGTCCTGGTACAACAGAAATTCCTCAATCCATAAATGACCCCATGACAGACTGGATAAAAAGGTGTCACCCAAGCTGTCTAACGGGTGTTTGTTACTCAAATGTTCCCCAGGAAGTTTACGAACTTACAACGCCAAAATCCTGGGTCCTATTGCCCTCGGTGGACATAGCAGGTAGCCTAATGTGATTTCGCCCCATAACAAAAAGTCTGTGGCTATTCAAATAAAGAGGCGTTGTTATAGCACGCTTATAAAAGATATATTTGGCAATTTTGATCTTCTATCGCGTGATTCTCTTATAGGCCATCATAAACACCCTATGCTTTGGCATTTAACACAAACTTAAGGTAAACTATCATTTTGTGTTAGTTTGGTTGGTTCAAAACTACTAATGAGGGATGCAAATTAAAACGCATGAGAATCAGTAACGTTTCATCACTATTGGTTTGTTACTATGATGTTAATAAACCACCAATCAGAACATCAGAAAATTTAATCTAAAATTAAATTGCTGTTATGATGTGTATGAACTCAAGAATAATTAACCAATGACACATAAGAGTCAAAACATCAAGAAACAAGTATAAAGAGGAAGTTGGACGTTGATTTAAACAAGAAACGCAATTTCAACAACTAAAGATTATTCTATTCATGTTATTTAGAGTACGACATTTTGTCTAATTTATTGCATAGTTGTCAAAGAAGGTTCAGCTAGGTAAACATTGGTATGTACCGTTTCTTTAAACTTTTGTGTTGATGCCTTTATAATAAAAAGGTAATAAATGGGAAATCCAACCTGTCATTCGATCCACCACTGGTTGGAATAACTTCAGTGAATTTGATTCGTCATTTATAATTTTAAACAACACAAATCAATTAAAACAAGACAAGTCTTTATTTCATTGGTCAGAAGTGGCCTAGTGGTTAGCTTGTTAGTGGTTAGGTTAGGATTCATGGTCTCGTATTATGTTACCGCAAAAACGCCCTCCATACTTTGGGGTCGTGGACGTGTTATAAGAGGGATGATCAAATGACAGTTTTTAATTAGGGTTGTCCCAAAGTTCACGATGGATGCTATTGATTAGTTGTTTTCCTTCCAATATGTCAGTTCAAAATTAGGGCAGATTTCAGTACGTATCAAGAGCTTTCAATAAAACAAAATTTGATGTTAGAAGATAAAAAAAAAAAAATGATATGAAGAAAACGTCGTCTCTACTGTTAATCAGATTACGATAAAGTCTGACGTAGCGGATTGTGCCATTAGAACGAACTTTTGTGGTGTTTTTCGTTATACTCTCTACATTGCAAGATAATCCAACAACGTCTTTGTTTGGTTGACTTTAGAACTTGCTTGTTTAAAACGGATTTTCAAGTATTTTGTTTGTTATATCACATTTTCTATAGTAAAAATCTTCATGTTCCCAAAATGGTTTCTTCTGTCACATTTAAAAACAAAGTTATTTATCATATATAATGTTCTAAATTGTAAATATCCTTGGCAGGAAACTGAAAATTCTTGGTTTGAAGCAAGCTAAGCATCTTAGTCACTTCATACTGCAAAACACTATGAAATAACAGGTTGTGTTTGAAAACAACCAAACTGTTAACGTTAAAATAAATATTTAAAAAATTCTATCTGGAAAGAAATGTTAATAAAGCATAAACATGTTTAGTTTTTATCTTAGTTAAACAAACATCGTACCCTTTTCAATGCTGTCCAGTTATAGCAGTAAGTTTACGGATTTACAACGCTAACATCCAAGGTTTTATTTCCTCGCGATGGATACAGCAGATAGAATAATGCGGCTTTGCTTCGAAACAACCCATCAACCAAACACTCCATTGTTGCCTGTCTATTATAACCTTTTATTGTTACTCTTTGATCTCCTTGTGTTTTCCATTTGTTGATGTTTATCACATGACCTGATTATTTCGAGATTACGTTTTCTGCTATTTTTTGCATCCCGGTCACATGATTACGCAAAAATTAATATTAGTAAAACATGATTTCTTTTAGATACGTTTAAAATGTACAGTTTTGCAAACTGGATTATTCTGGATATATAAATATCAACAAAGTTGTGTTTTTTATTGTGGAAAACAAGCCTGTTTGGTTTGTTCTCAATTTCTCATAAAGGTACACGAAGGCTATCTGCGCTAGTTGTCCCTAATTTAGCAGAGATGGACTAGCAAGGAAACAGGAAGTCAATACCACCCACCACCAGTTCTCGGAATATTATTTTATCAAAGGATAGTGAAATTGATCGTTACATTATTATGTCCCCACGGCTGAAAGGACGAAAATATTCGATAACGGAAGTTCGAACTCATAATCCATGCACCAACGAGTTTCGAACATGCAATCCCTAGGCTACAAATCGAGCAATAGGCCGAAAAGGAACTTCATATGTTTTAAACTTTAAAAAAACCATGCTATATCTTATTCAACTAATCTAAGGTTTCGTTGATAGAAGGTGTAGCAAAAAATATGGCAATTCTATTTGTTTTGGAGTTTACGGACCATGAAGTATAGAGATTATTATAAATTTATTGGTCGATGTACCTGTTCAGTATACTACAAAGAAGTTTTTGTTTTGTTTTGTTTTGAATTTCGCGCAAAGCCATACGAGGGCTATCAGCGCTAGCCGTCCCTAATTTAGAACTGTAAGACCAGTGGGAAAGCAGCTAGTCATCACCACCCACTGCCAACTCTTAGACTACTCTTTTACCAACGAATAGTGAGATTAACCGTCACATTATAACACATCCCCCCGGCTGAAAAGGCGAGCACTGTTGGTTTTGTTTTGTTTTGAATTTCGCGCCAAGCTCGACGAGGGCTATTTGTGATAGCGTCCCTAATTTAGTAATGTAAGACTAGAGAGACAGTTAGTCATCACTAACCACCGCCAACTCTTGAACTACTCTTTTACCAACACAATAGTGGGATTCACCGCACATTATATCGCCCCCACGGCTAAAAGGGCGAGTATGTTTCGTGTGACTGAGGATTCGAACCAGCGACCCTCGGATTACGAGTCGAGTGCCTTAACCAACTGGCCATACCAGACCCCTTGAAAAAAGTAGGAGTGATATCCGAACGCTTACTTACTGTATCTCCCCCCATGTCCAGCAGCGTACAAGCTAGGTTTGGTGACAACGGGTCTGTAAGTTCTACAGTTACAAGCAGGTATAATACTTCAGATTCATACTAGTGCTTGTTAACAAATCCTGTATTTAAACAGAGTAAACTTAATTGCTGTTGATACGCATTATATAATGAATTCTTAAATTTTTAATTTTTAATTTCAGAATTCTTCGTTTCCTCAAATAAAGTTTTAAAAAAAAAGAACTCAAAATCAATTCAGTTCGTCTAATGATATGTAATTAGTGTGCGATATTTTCGACTTTAAACATTTAATTTTTGTTAAAATTTCAGTTTCATAAATTTTTACGGTACGTTAGCTTAATTTAGAGTTGATATTTAAAGTAGTTATTTTCTTATTATGGAAATTAATTTTGACTTTTAATTTCTTGGTTTCAAATTTTTTTTAAAATATATAATTTTCCACTCGTATTTTGTTAACATTTCTCCCTACAGCAACACTTTTAAGCTTTTGTTATGTATACAAAATAGACTATTACAAAGAGGTTAAGTAAAATAGTAAACTGAAAAAAATGTAAAAAAGCCAATACATCAAATAGGATTTTATTTGTAGTTAAGTATACAATGGACTTTCCGTACTCTGTCCATTACGGGTATCGAAACTAGGCTTTTAGTGTTTAAGTCCACGGAATTATTCCTGTGCTACTAGAGGCACATCATTTGGCGGAGAGGGTTAAACATTTATGGATTTTTAATAACAGCAACAAAATGTTTCTTTAAAGTTAAGGACAAAGCCACACAATGGGATTTTTGTGCTCTGCCCACCACGAGTATCGAAACCTGATTTCTAGCAATGTAAATCTACAGATGTAGAAATTTGCCACTTGAGGGTGTTATTGAACGAAGACAGCATAATACAGAATTATTTAAATTCTGAATCATATTCCGGTTAAATCTAATTATAATTATTGGCACGCATTAAACAGCACAACTTCGAGTTTCAAAGAATAATTTGATTACAGCTCGCTTTTGGAATTTTAACAATAATTGGAGAAGTTA